>NC_134688.1:148374040-148626139 GCF_050947455.1 Rhinoderma darwinii | reverse complement strand
GCCATCAGGCACTTTCCTATCTTTCACCTACATGATAGGAATTTTTGGTGTGATAACACTTCTAAAAAATGCACCAATTCTGGAGATGGAATGGCCGGCTGAAGGGGTAGGAGGAGGCCGGATTTTTTTCTTTTAACAGCATGTGTGAATGTCCTGAAGGCTTATATACATGTTGTTAAATACATTTTTCTCAGCCTGATAGTCCAGAATTTATAGAAGTTTGTCACAAGTTGAGTCGGCGAATGTGTTTCAGTTCGAATTGGCGTTGTGCCCCTAATTCTTTCCCACATTGTGGGCAAAGAATGGGTAATTTGTTGTAGGAAGAAGAGGAATAGTGTACTAATATTGGTACCAGAAGAACGCGCCTCCGTAGGATGAAGAGGAATGTGGCGCGCTACGCCCCAGTCGGATCATGGAGAATCACATTTAGGTAGATATGGACACCAATTGCGTTCGAGAGCGTCGTACTTTCTGGGCCATCAGGCACTTTCCTATCTTTCACCTACATGATAGGAATTTTTGGTGTGATAACACTTCTAAAAAATGCACCAATTCTGGAGATGGAATGGCCGGCTGAAGGGGTAGGAGGAGGCCGGATTTTTTTCTTTTAACAGCATGTGTGAATGTCCTGAAGGCTTATATACATGTTGTTAAATACATTTTTCTCAGCCTGATAGTCCAGAATTTATAGAAGTTTGTCACAAGTTGAGTCGGCGAATGTGTTTCAGTTCGAATTGGCGTTGTGCCCCTAATTCTTTCCCACATTGTGGGCAAAGAATGGGTAATTTGTTGTAGGAAGAAGAGGAATAGTGTACTAATATTGGTACCAGAAGAACGCGCCTCCGTAGGATGAAGAGGAATGTGGCGCGCTACGCCCCAGTCGGATCATGGAGAATCACATTTAGGTAGATATGGACACCAATTGCGTTCGAGAGCGTCGTACTTTCTGGGCCATCAGGCACTTTCCTATCTTTCACCTACATGATAGGAATTTTTGGTGTGATAACACTTCTAAAAAATGCACCAATTCTGGAGATGGAATGGCCGGCTGAAGGGGTAGGAGGAGGCCGGATTTTTTTCTTTTAACAGCATGTGTGAATGTCCTGAAGGCTTATATACATGTTGTTAAATACATTTTTCTCAGCCTGATAGTCCAGAATTTATAGAAGTTTGTCACAAGTTGAGTCGGCGAATGTGTTTCAGTTCGAATTGGCGTTGTGCCCCTAATTCTTTCCCACATTGTGGGCAAAGAATGGGTAATTTGTTGTAGGAAGAAGAGGAATAGTGTACTAATATTGGTACCAGAAGAACGCGCCTCCGTAGGATGAAGAGGAATGTGGCGCGCTACGCCCCAGTCGGATCATGGAGAATCACATTTAGGTAGATATGGACACTAATTGCGTTCGAGAGCGTCGTACTTTCTGGGCCATCAGGCACTATCCTATCTTTCACCTACAAGATAGGAATTTTTGATGTGATAACACTTCTAAAAAATGCACCAATTCTGGAGATGGAATGGCCGGCTGAAGGGGTAGGAGGAGGCCGGATTTTTTTCTTTTAACAGCATGTGTGAATGTCCTGAAGGCTTATATACATGTTGTTAAATACATTTTTCTCAGCCTGATAGTCCAGAATTTATAGAAGTTTGTCACAAGTTGAGTCGGCGAATGTGTTTCAGTTCGAATTGGCGTTGTGCCCCTAATTCTTTCCCACATTGTGGGCAAAGAATGGGTAATTTGTTGTAGGAAGAAGAGGAATAGTGTACTAATATTGGTACCAGAAGAACGCGCCTCCGTAGGATGAAGAGGAATGTGGCACGCTACGCCCCAGTCGGATCATGGAGAATCACATTTAGGTAGATATGGACACCAATTGCGTTCGAGAGCGTCGTACTTTCTGGGCCATCAGGCACTTTCCTATCTTTCACCTACATGATAGGAATTTTTGGTGTGATAAAACTTCTAAAAAATGCACCAATTCTGGAGATGGAATGGCCGGCTGAAGGGGTAGGAGGAGGCCGGATTTTTTTCTTTTAACAGCATGTGTGAATGTCCTGAAGGCTTATATACATGTTGTTAAATACATTTTTCTCAGCCTGATAGTCCAGAATATATAGAAGTTTGTCGCAAGTTGAGTCGGCGAATGTGTTTCAGTTCGAATTGGCGTTGTGCCCCTAATTCTTTCTCACATTGTGGGTAAAGAATGGGTAATTTGTTGTAGGAAGAAGAGGAATAGTGTACTAATATTGGTACCAGAAGAACGCGCCTCCGTAGGATGAAGAGGAATGTGGCGCGCTACGCCCCAGTCGGATCATGGAGAATCACATTTAGGTAGATATGGACACCAATTGCGTTCGAGAGCATCGTATTTCTGGGCCATCAGGCACTTTCCTATCTTTCACCTACATGATAGGAATTTTTGGTGTGATAACACTTCTAAAAAATGCACCAATTCTGGAGATAGAATGGCCGGCTGAAGGGGTAGGAGGAGGCCGGATTTTTTTCTTTTAACAGCATGTGTGAATGTCCTGAAGGCTTATATACATGTTGTTAAATACATTTTTCTCAGCCTGATAGTCCAGAATTTATAGAAGTTTGTCACAAGTTGAGTCGGCGAATGTGTTTCAGTTCGAATTGGCGTTGTGCCCCTAATTCTTTCCCACATTGTGGGCAAAGAATGGGTAATTTGTTGTAGGAAGAAGAGGAATAGTGTACTAATATTGGTACCAGAAGAACGCGCCTCCGTAGGATGAAGAGGAATGTGGCGCGCTACGCCCCAGTCGGATCATGGAGAATCACATTTAGGTAGATATGGACACCAATTGCGTTCGAGAGCGTCGTACTTTCTGGGCCATCAGGCACTTTCCTATCTTTCACCTACATGATAGGAATTTTTGGTGTGATGACACTTCTAAAAAATGCACCAATTCTGGAGATGGAATGGCCGGCTGAAGGGGTAGGAGGAGGCCGGATTTTTTTCTTTTAACAGCATGTGTGAATGTCCTGAAGGCTTATATACATGTTGTTAAATACATTTTTCTCAGCCTGATAGTCCAGAATTTATAGAAGTTTGTCACAAGTTGAGTCGGCGAATGTGTTTCAGTTCGAATTGGCGTTGTGCCCCTAATTCTTTCCCACATTGTGGGCAAAGAATGGGTAATTTGTTGTAGGAAGAAGAGGAATAGTGTACTAATATTGGTACCAGAAGAACGCGCCTCAGTAGGATGAAGAGGAATGTGGCACGCTACGCCCCAGTCGGATCATGGAGAATCACATTTAGGTAGATATGGACACCAATTGCGTTCGAGAGCGTCGTACTTTCTGGGCCATCAGGCACTTTCCTATCTTTCACCTACATGATAGGAATTTTTGGTGTGATAACACTTCTAAAAAATGCACCAATTCTGGAGATGGAATGGCCGGCTGAAGGGGTAGGAGGAGGCCGGATTTTTTTCTTTTAACAGCATGTGTGAATGTCCTGAAGGCTTATATACATGTTGTTAAATACATTTTTCTCAGCCTGATAGTCCAGAATATATAGAAGTTTGTCGCAAGTTGAGTCGGCGAATGTGTTTCAGTTCGAATTGGCGTTGTGCCCCTAATTCTTTCTCACATTGTGGGTAAAGAATGGGTAATTTGTTGTAGGAAGAAGAGGAATAGTGTACTAATATTGGTACCAGAAGAACGCGCCTCCGTAGGATGAAGAGGAATGTGGCGCGCTACGCCCCAGTCGGATCATGGAGAATCACATTTAGGTAGATATGGACACCAATTGCGTTCGAGAGCATCGTACTTTCTGGGCCATCAGGCACTTTCCTATCTTTCACCTACATGATAGGAATTTTTGGTGTGATAACACTTCTAAAAAATGCACCAATTCTGGAGATAGAATGGCCGGCTGAAGGGGTAGGAGGAGGCCGGATTTTTTTCTTTTAACAGCATGTGTGAATGTCCTGAAGGCTTATATACATGTTGTTAAATACATTTTTCTCAGCCTGATAGTCCAGAATTTATAGAAGTTTGTCACAAGTTGAGTCGGCGAATGTGTTTCAGTTCGAATTGGCGTTGTGCCCCTAATTCTTTCCCACATTGTGGGCAAAGAATGGGTAATTTGTTGTAGGAAGAAGAGGAATAGTGTACTAATATTGGTACCAGAAGAACGCGCCTCCGTAGGATGAAGAGGAATGTGGCGCGCTACGCCCCAGTCGGATCATGGAGAATCACATTTAGGTAGATATGGACACTAATTGCGTTCGAGAGCGTCGTACTTTCTGGGCCATCAGGCACTATCCTATCTTTCACCTACATGATAGGAATTTTTGGTGTGATAACACTTCTAAAAAATGCACCAATTCTGGAGATGGAATGGCCGGCTGAAGGGGTAGGAGGAGGCCGGACTTTTTTCTTTTAACAGCATGTGTGAATGTCCTGAAGGCTTATATACATGTTGTTAAATACATTTTTCTCAGCCTGATAGTCCAGAATATATAGAAGTTTGTCGCAAGTTGAGTCGGCGAATGTGTTTCAGTTCGAATTGGCGTTGTGCCCCTAATTCTTTCTCACATTGTGGGTAAAGAATGGGTAATTTGTTGTAGGAAGAAGAGGAATAGTGTACTAATATTGGTACCAGAAGAACGCGCCTCCGTAGGATGAAGAGGAATGTGGCGCGCTACGCCCCAGTCGGATCATGGAGAATCACATTTAGGTAGATATGGACACCAATTGCGTTCGAGAGCATCGTATTTCTGGGCCATCAGGCACTTTCCTATCTTTCACCTACATGATAGGAATTTTTGGTGTGATAACACTTCTAAAAAATGCACCAATTCTGGAGATAGAATGGCCGGCTGAAGGGGTAGGAGGAGGCCGGATTTTTTTCTTTTAACAGCATGTGTGAATGTCCTGAAGGCTTATATACATGTTGTTAAATACATTTTTCTCAGCCTGATAGTCCAGAATTTATAGAAGTTTGTCACAAGTTGAGTCGGCGAATGTGTTTCAGTTCGAATTGGCGTTGTGCCCCTAATTCTTTCCCACATTGTGGGCAAAGAATGGGTAATTTGTTGTAGGAAGAAGAGGAATAGTGTACTAATATTGGTACCAGAAGAACGCGCCTCCGTAGGATGAAGAGGAATGTGGCGCGCTACGCCCCAGTCGGATCATGGAGAATCACATTTAGGTAGATATGGACACCAATTGCGTTCGAGAGCGTCGTACTTTCTGGGCCATCAGGCACTTTCCTATCTTTCACCTACATGATAGGAATTTTTGGTGTGATAACACTTCTAAAAAATGCACCAATTCTGGAGATAGAATGGCCGGCTGAAGGGGTAGGAGGAGGCCGGATTTTTTTCTTTTAACAGCATGTGTGAATGTCCTGAAGGCTTATATACATGTTGTTAAATACATTTTTCTCAGCCTGATAGTCCAGAATTTATAGAAGTTTGTCACAAGTTGAGTCGGCGAATGTGTTTCAGTTCGAATTGGCGTTGTGCCCCTAATTCTTTCCCACATTGTGGGCAAAGAATGGGTAATTTGTTGTAGGAAGAAGAGGAATAGTGTACTAATATTGGTACCAGAAGAACGCGCCTCCGTAGGATGAAGAGGAATGTGGCGCGCTACGCCCCAGTCGGATCATGGAGAATCACATTTAGGTAGATATGGGCACCAATTGCGTTAGAGAGCGTCGTACTTTCTGGGCCATCAGGCACTATCCTATCTTTCACCTACAATATAGGAATTTTTGATGTGATAACACTTCTAAAAAATGCACCAATTCTGGAGATGGAATGGCCGGCTGAAGGGGTAGGAGGAGGCCGGATTTTTTTCTTTTAACAGCATGTGTGAATGTCCTGAAGGCTTATATACATGTTGTTAAATACATTTTTCTCAGCCTGATAGTCCAGAATTTATAGAAGTTTGTCACAAGTTGAGTCGGCGAATGTGTTTCAGTTCGAATTGGCGTTGTGCCCCTAATTCTTTCCCACATGGTGGGCAAAGAATGGGTAATTTGTTGTAGGAAGAAGAGGAATAGTGTACTAATATTGGTACCAGAAGAACGCGCCCCAGTAGGATGAAGAGGAATGTGGCGCGCTACGCCCCAGTCGGATCATGGAGAATCACATTTAGGTAGATATGGACACCAATTGCGTTCGAGAGCGTCGTACTTTCTGGGCCATCAGGCACTTTCCTATCTTTCACCTACATGATAGGAATTTTTGGTGTGATAACACTTCTAAAAAATGCACCAATTCTGGAGATGGAATGGCCGGCTGAAGGGGTAGGAGGAGGCCGGATTTTTTTCTTTTAACAGCATGTGTGAATGTCCTGAAGGCTTATATACATGTTGTTAAATACATTTTTCTCAGCCTGATAGTCCAGAATTTATAGAAGTTTGTCACAAGTTGAGTCGGCGAATGTGTTTCAGTTCGAATTGGCGTTGTGCCCCTAATTCTTTCCCACATTGTGGGCAAAGAATGGGTAATTTGTTGTAGGAAGAAGAGGAATAGTGTACTAATATTGGTACCAGAAGAACGCGCCTCCGTAGGATGAAGAGGAATGTGGCGCGCTACGCCCCAGTCGGATCATGGAGAATCACATTTAGGTAGATATGGACACCAATTGCGTTCGAGAGCGTCGTACTTTCTGGGCCATCAGGCACTTTCCTATCTTTCACCTACATGATAGGAATTTTTGGTGTGATAACACTTCTAAAAAATGCACCAATTCTGGAGATGGAATGGCCGGCTGAAGGGGTAGGAGGAGGCCGGATTTTTTTCTTTTAACAGCATGTGTGAATGTCCTGAAGGCTTATATACATGTTGTTAAATACATTTTTCTCAGCCTGATAGTCCAGAATTTATAGAAGTTTGTCACAAGTTGAGTCGGCGAATGTGTTTCAGTTCGAATTGGCGTTGTGCCCCTAATTCTTTCCCACATTGTGGGCAAAGAATGGGTAATTTGTTGTAGGAAGAAGAGGAATAGTGTACTAATATTGGTACCAGAAGAACGCGCCTCCGTAGGATGAAGAGGAATGTGGCGCGCTACGCCCCAGTCGGATCATGGAGAATCACATTTAGGTAGATATGGACACCAATTGCGTTCGAGAGCGTCGTACTTTCTGGGCCATCAGGCACTTTCCTATCTTTCACCTACATGATAGGAATTTTTGGTGTGATAACACTTCTAAAAAATGCACCAATTCTGGAGATGGAATGGCCGGCTGAAGGGGTAGGAGGAGGCCGGATTTTTTTCTTTTAACAGCATGTGTGAATGTCCTGAAGGCTTATATACATGTTGTTAAATACATTTTTCTCAGCCTGATAGTCCAGAATTTATAGAAGTTTGTCACAAGTTGAGTCGGCGAATGTGTTTCAGTTCGAATTGGCGTTGTGCC
Organism: Rhinoderma darwinii; assembly: GCF_050947455.1. Taxonomy (NCBI): domain Eukaryota; kingdom Metazoa; phylum Chordata; class Amphibia; order Anura; family Rhinodermatidae; genus Rhinoderma; species Rhinoderma darwinii. Next base: position 148,618,744 of record NC_134688.1, on the reverse strand, counting down.
CCTAATTCTTTCCCACATTGTGGGCAAAGAATGGGTAATTTGTTGTAGGAAGAAGAGGAATAGTGTACTAATATTGGTACCAGAAGAACGCGCCTCCGTAGGATGAAGAGGAATGTGGCACGCTACGCCCCAGTCGGATCATGGAGAATCACATTTAGGTAGATATGGACACCAATTGCGTTCGAGAGCGTCGTACTTTCTGGGCCATCAGGCACTTTCCTATCTTTCACCTACATGATAGGAATTTTTGGTGTGATAAAACTTCTAAAAAATGCACCAATTCTGGAGATGGAATGGCCGGCTGAAGGGGTAGGAGGAGGCCGGATTTTTTTCTTTTAACAGCATGTGTGAATGTCCTGAAGGCTTATATACATGTTGTTAAATACATTTTTCTCAGCCTGATAGTCCAGAATATATAGAAGTTTGTCGCAAGTTGAGTCGGCGAATGTGTTTCAGTTCGAATTGGCGTTGTGCCCCTAATTCTTTCTCACATTGTGGGTAAAGAATGGGTAATTTGTTGTAGGAAGAAGAGGAATAGTGTACTAATATTGGTACCAGAAGAACGCGCCTCCGTAGGATGAAGAGGAATGTGGCGCGCTACGCCCCAGTCGGATCATGGAGAATCACATTTAGGTAGATATGGACACCAATTGCGTTCGAGAGCATCGTATTTCTGGGCCATCAGGCACTTTCCTATCTTTCACCTACATGATAGGAATTTTTGGTGTGATAACACTTCTAAAAAATGCACCAATTCTGGAGATAGAATGGCCGGCTGAAGGGGTAGGAGGAGGCCGGATTTTTTTCTTTTAACAGCATGTGTGAATGTCCTGAAGGCTTATATACATGTTGTTAAATACATTTTTCTCAGCCTGATAGTCCAGAATTTATAGAAGTTTGTCACAAGTTGAGTCGGCGAATGTGTTTCAGTTCGAATTGGCGTTGTGCCCCTAATTCTTTCCCACATTGTGGGCAAAGAATGGGTAATTTGTTGTAGGAAGAAGAGGAATAGTGTACTAATATTGGTACCAGAAGAACGCGCCTCCGTAGGATGAAGAGGAATGTGGCGCGCTACGCCCCAGTCGGATCATGGAGAATCACATTTAGGTAGATATGGACACCAATTGCGTTCGAGAGCGTCGTACTTTCTGGGCCATCAGGCACTTTCCTATCTTTCACCTACATGATAGGAATTTTTGGTGTGATGACACTTCTAAAAAATGCACCAATTCTGGAGATGGAATGGCCGGCTGAAGGGGTAGGAGGAGGCCGGATTTTTTTCTTTTAACAGCATGTGTGAATGTCCTGAAGGCTTATATACATGTTGTTAAATACATTTTTCTCAGCCTGATAGTCCAGAATTTATAGAAGTTTGTCACAAGTTGAGTCGGCGAATGTGTTTCAGTTCGAATTGGCGTTGTGCCCCTAATTCTTTCCCACATTGTGGGCAAAGAATGGGTAATTTGTTGTAGGAAGAAGAGGAATAGTGTACTAATATTGGTACCAGAAGAACGCGCCTCAGTAGGATGAAGAGGAATGTGGCACGCTACGCCCCAGTCGGATCATGGAGAATCACATTTAGGTAGATATGGACACCAATTGCGTTCGAGAGCGTCGTACTTTCTGGGCCATCAGGCACTTTCCTATCTTTCACCTACATGATAGGAATTTTTGGTGTGATAACACTTCTAAAAAATGCACCAATTCTGGAGATGGAATGGCCGGCTGAAGGGGTAGGAGGAGGCCGGATTTTTTTCTTTTAACAGCATGTGTGAATGTCCTGAAGGCTTATATACATGTTGTTAAATACATTTTTCTCAGCCTGATAGTCCAGAATATATAGAAGTTTGTCGCAAGTTGAGTCGGCGAATGTGTTTCAGTTCGAATTGGCGTTGTGCCCCTAATTCTTTCTCACATTGTGGGTAAAGAATGGGTAATTTGTTGTAGGAAGAAGAGGAATAGTGTACTAATATTGGTACCAGAAGAACGCGCCTCCGTAGGATGAAGAGGAATGTGGCGCGCTACGCCCCAGTCGGATCATGGAGAATCACATTTAGGTAGATATGGACACCAATTGCGTTCGAGAGCATCGTACTTTCTGGGCCATCAGGCACTTTCCTATCTTTCACCTACATGATAGGAATTTTTGGTGTGATAACACTTCTAAAAAATGCACCAATTCTGGAGATAGAATGGCCGGCTGAAGGGGTAGGAGGAGGCCGGATTTTTTTCTTTTAACAGCATGTGTGAATGTCCTGAAGGCTTATATACATGTTGTTAAATACATTTTTCTCAGCCTGATAGTCCAGAATTTATAGAAGTTTGTCACAAGTTGAGTCGGCGAATGTGTTTCAGTTCGAATTGGCGTTGTGCCCCTAATTCTTTCCCACATTGTGGGCAAAGAATGGGTAATTTGTTGTAGGAAGAAGAGGAATAGTGTACTAATATTGGTACCAGAAGAACGCGCCTCCGTAGGATGAAGAGGAATGTGGCGCGCTACGCCCCAGTCGGATCATGGAGAATCACATTTAGGTAGATATGGACACTAATTGCGTTCGAGAGCGTCGTACTTTCTGGGCCATCAGGCACTATCCTATCTTTCACCTACATGATAGGAATTTTTGGTGTGATAACACTTCTAAAAAATTCACCAATTCTGGAGATGGAATGGCCGGCTGAAGGGGTAGGAGGAGGCCGGACTTTTTTCTTTTAACAGCATGTGTGAATGTCCTGAAGGCTTATATACATGTTGTTAAATACATTTTTCTCAGCCTGATAGTCCAGAATATATAGAAGTTTGTCGCAAGTTGAGTCGGCGAATGTGTTTCAGTTCGAATTGGCGTTGTGCCCCTAATTCTTTCTCGCATTGTGGGTAAAGAATGGGTAATTTGTTGTAGGAAGAAGAGGAATAGTGTACTAATATTGGTACCAGAAGAACGCGCCTCCGTAGGATGAAGAGGAATGTGGCGCGCTACGCCCCAGTCGGATCATGGAGAATCACATTTAGGTAGATATGGACACCAATTGCGTTCGAGAGCATCGTATTTCTGGGCCATCAGGCACTTTCCTATCTTTCACCTACATGATAGGAATTTTTGGTGTGATAACACTTCTAAAAAATGCACCAATTCTGGAGATAGAATGGCCGGCTGAAGGGGTAGGAGGAGGCCGGATTTTTTTCTTTTAACAGCATGTGTGAATGTCCTGAAGGCTTATATACATGTTGTTAAATACATTTTTCTCAGCCTGATAGTCCAGAATTTATAGAAGTTTGTCACAAGTTGAGTCGGCGAATGTGTTTCAGTTCGAATTGGCGTTGTGCCCCTAATTCTTTCCCACATTGTGGGCAAAGAATGGGTAATTTGTTGTAGGAAGAAGAGGAATAGTGTACTAATATTGGTACCAGAAGAACGCGCCTCCGTAGGATGAAGAGGAATGTGGCGCGCTACGCCCCAGTCGGATCATGGAGAATCACATTTAGGTAGATATGGACACCAATTGCGTTCGAGAGCGTCGTACTTTCTGGGCCATCAGGCACTTTCCTATCTTTCACCTACATGATAGGAATTTTTGGTGTGATAACAGTTCTAAAAAATGCACCAATTCTGGAGATAGAATGGCCGGCTGAAGGGGTAGGAGGAGGCCGGATTTTTTTCTTTTAACAGCATGTGTGAATGTCCTGAAGGCTTATATACATGTTGTTAAATACATTTTTCTCAGCCTGATAGTCCAGAATTTATAGAAGTTTGTCACAAGTTGAGTCGGCGAATGTGTTTCAGTTCGAATTGGCGTTGTGCCCCTAATTCTTTCCCACATTGTGGGCAAAGAATGGGTAATTTGTTGTAGGAAGAAGAGGAATAGTGTACTAATATTGGTACCAGAAGAACGCGCCTCCGTAGGATGAAGAGGAATGTGGCGCGCTACGCCCCAGTCGGATCATGGAGAATCACATTTAGGTAGATATGGGCACCAATTGCGTTAGAGAGCGTCGTACTTTCTGGGCCATCAGGCACTATCCTATCTTTCACCTACAATATAGGAATTTTTGATGTGATAACACTTCTAAAAAATGCACCAATTCTGGAGATGGAATGGCCGGCTGAAGGGGTAGGAGGAGGCCGGATTTTTTTCTTTTAACAGCATGTGTGAATGTCCTGAAGGCTTATATACATGTTGTTAAATACATTTTTCTCAGCCTGATAGTCCAGAATTTATAGAAGTTTGTCACAAGTTGAGTCGGCGAATGTGTTTCAGTTCGAATTGGCGTTGTGCCCCTAATTCTTTCCCACATTGTGGGCAAAGAATGGGTAATTTGTTGTAGGAAGAAGAGGAATAGTGTACTAATATTGGTACCAGAAGAACGCGCCTCCGTAGGATGAAGAGGAATGTGGCACGCTACGCCCCAGTCGGATCATGGAGAATCACATTTAGGTAGATATGGACACCAATTGCGTTCGAGAGCGTCGTACTTTCTGGGCCATCAGGCACTTTCCTATCTTTCACCTACATGATAGGAATTTTTGGTGTGATAACACTTCTAAAAAATGCACCAATTCTGGAGATGGAATGGCCGGCTGAAGGGGTAGGAGGAGGCCGGATTTTTTTCTTTTAACAGCATGTGTGAATGTCCTGAAGGCTTATATACATGTTGTTAAATACATTTTTCTCAGCCTGATAGTCCAGAATATATAGAAGTTTGTCGCAAGTTGAGTCGGCGAATGTGTTTCAGTTCGAATTGGCGTTGTGCCCCTAATTCTTTCTCACATTGTGGGTAAAGAATGGGTAATTTGTTGTAGGAAGAAGAGGAATAGTGTACTAATATTGGTACCAGAAGAACGCGCCTCCGTAGGATGAAGAGGAATGTGGCGCGCTACGCCCCAGTCGGATCATGGAGAATCACATTTAGGTAGATATGGACACCAATTGCGTTCGAGAGCATCGTACTTTCTGGGCCATCAGGCACTTTCCTATCTTTCACCTACATGATAGGAATTTTTGGTGTGATAACACTTCTAAAAAATGCACCAATTCTGGAGATAGAATGGCCGGCTGAAGGGGTAGGAGGAGGCCGGATTTTTTTCTTTTAACAGCATGTGTGAATGTCCTGAAGGCTTATATACATGTTGTTAAATACATTTTTCTCAGCCTGATAGTCCAGAATATATAGAAGTTTGTCGCAAGTTGAGTCGGCGAATGTGTTTCAGTTCGAATTGGCGTTGTGCCCCTAATTCTTTCTCACATTGTGGGTAAAGAATGGGTAATTTGTTGTAGGAAGAAGAGGAATAGTGTACTAATATTGGTACCAGAAGAACGCGCCTCCGTAGGATGAAGAGGAATGTGGCGCGCTACGCCCCAGTCGGATCATGGAGAATCACATTTAGGTAGATATGGGCACCAATTGCGTTCGAGAGCGTCGTACTTTCTGGGCCATCAGGCACTATCCTATCTTTCACCTACAAGATAGGAATTTTTGATGTGATAACACTTCTAAAAAATGCACCAATTCTGGAGATGGAATGGCCGGCTGAAGGGGTAGGAGGAGGCCAGATTTTTTTCTTTTAACAGCATGTGTGAATGTCCTGAAGGCTTATATACATGTTGTTAAATACATTTTTCTCAGCCTGTTAGTCCAGAATATATAGAAGTTTGTTGCACGTTGAGTCGGCGAATGTGTTTTAGTTCGAATTGGCGTTGTGCCCCTAATTCTTTCTCATATTGTGGGCAAAGAATGGGTAATTTGTTGTAGGAAGAAGAGGAATAGTGTACCTCTATTGGTACCAGTAGAACGCGCCTCCATAGGATGAAGAGGAATGGGGCGCGCTACGCCCCAGTCGGATCATGGAGAATCACATTTAGGTAGATATAGACACCAATTGCGTTCGAGAGCGTCGTACTTTCTGGGCCATCAGGCACTATCCTATGTTTCATCTACATGATAGGAATTTTTGATGTGATAACACTTCTAAAAAATGCACCAATTCTGGAGATGGAATGGCCGGCTGAAGGGGTAGGAGGAGGCCGGATTTTTTTCTTTTAACAGCATGTGTGAATGTCCTGAAGGCTTATATACATGTTGTTAAATACATTTTTCTCAGCCTGATAGTCCAGAATTTATAGAAGTTTGTCACAAGTTGAGTCGGCGAATGTGTTTCAGTTCGAATTGGCGTTGTGCCCCTAATTCTTTCCCACATTGTGGGCAAAGAATGGGTAATTTGTTGTAGGAAGAAGAGGAATAGTGTACTAATATTGGTACCAGAAGAACGCGCCTCCGTAGGATGAAGAGGAATGTGGCGCGCTACGCCCCAGTCGGATCATGGAGAATCACATTTAGGTAGATATGGACACCAATTGCGTTCGAGAGCGTCGTACTTTCTGGGCCATCAGGCACTTTCCTATCTTTCACCTACATGATAGGAATTTTTGGTGTGATAACACTTCTAAAAAATGCACCAATTCTGGAGATGGAATGGCCGGCTGAAGGGGTAGGAGGAGGCCGGATTTTTTTCTTTTAACAGCATGTGTGAATGTCCTGAAGGCTTATATACATGTTGTTAAATACATTTTTCTCAGCCTGATAGTCCAGAATATATAGAAGTTTGTCGCAAGTTGAGTCGGCGAATGTGTTTCAGTTCGAATTGGCGTTGTGCCCCTAATTCTTTCTCACATTGTGGGTAAAGAATGGGTAATTTGTTGTAGGAAGAAGAGGAATAGTGTACTAATATTGGTACCAGAAGAACGCGCCTCCGTAGGATGAAGAGGAATGTGGCGCGCTACGCCCCAGTCGGATCATGGAGAATCACATTTAGGTAGATATGGACACCAATTGCGTTCGAGAGCGTCGTACTTTCTGGGCCATCAGGCACTTTCCTATCTTTCACCTACATGATAGGAATTTTTGGTGTGATAACACTTCTAAAAAATGCACCAATTCTGGAGATGGAATGGCCGGCTGAAGGGGTAGGAGGAGGCCGGATTTTTTTCTTTTAACAGTATGTGTGAATGTCCTGAAGGCTTATATACATGTTGTTAAATACATTTTTCTCAGCCTGATAGTCCAGAATTTATAGAAGTTTGTCACAAGTTGAGTCGGCGAATGTGTTTCAGTTCGAATTGGCGTTGTGCCCCTAATTCTTTCCCACATTGTGGGCAAAGAATGGGTAATTTGTTGTAGGAAGAAGAGGAATAGTGTACTAATATTGGTACCAGAAGAACGCGCCTCCGTAGGATGAAGAGGAATGTGGCACGCTACGCCCCAGTCGGATCATGGAGAATCACATTTAGGTAGATATGGACACCAATTGCGTTCGAGAGCGTCGTACTTTCTGGGCCATCAGGCACTTTCCTATCTTTCACCTACATGATAGGAATTTTTGGTGTGATAACACTTCTAAAAAATGCACCAATTCTGGAGATGGAATGGCCGGCTGAAGGGGTAGGAGGAGGCCGGATTTTTTTCTTTTAACAGCATGTGTGAATGTCCTGAAGGCTTATATACATGTTGTTAAATACATTTTTCTCAGCCTGATAGTCCAGAATATATAGAAGTTTGTCGCAAGTTGAGTCGGCGAATGTGTTTCAGTTCGAATTGGCGTTGTGCCCCTAATTCTTTCTCACATTGTGGGTAAAGAATGGGTAATTTGTTGTAGGAAGAAGAGGAATAGTGTACTAATATTGGTACCAGAAGAACGCGCCTCCGTAGGATGAAGAGGAATGTGGCGCGCTACGCCCCAGTCGGATCATGGAGAATCACATTTAGGTAGATATGGACACCAATTGCGTTCGAGAGCATCGTACTTTCTGGGCCATCAGGCACTTTCCTATCTTTCACCTACATGATAGGAATTTTTGGTGTGATAACACTTCTAAAAAATGCACCAATTCTGGAGATAGAATGGCCGGCTGAAGGGGTAGGAGGAGGCCGGATTTTTTTCTTTTAACAGCATGTGTGAATGTCCTGAAGGCTTATATACATGTTGTTAAATACATTTTTCTCAGCCTGATAGTCCAGAATTTATAGAAGTTTGTCACAAGTTGAGTCGTCGAATGTGTTTCAGTTCGAATTGGCGTTGTGCCCCTAATTCTTTCCCACATTGTGGGCAAAGAATGGGTAATTTGTTGTAGGAAGAAGAGGAATAGTGTACTAATATTGGTACCAGAAGAACGCGCCTCCGTAGGATGAAGAGGAATGTGGCGCGCTACGCCCCAGTCGGATCATGGAGAATCACATTTAGGTAGATATGGGCACCAATTGCGTTCGAGAGCGTCGTACTTTCTGGGCCATCAGGCACTATCCTATCTTTCACCTACAATATAGGAATTTTTGATGTGATAACACTTCTAAAAATTGCACCAATTCTGGAGATGGAATGGCCGGCTGAAGGGGTAGGAGGAGGCCGGATTTTTTTCTTTTAACAGCATGTGTGAATGTCCTGAAGGCTTATATACATGTTGTTAAATACATTTTTCTCAGCCTGATAGTCCAGAATTTATAGAAGTTTGTCACAAGTTGAGTCGGCGAATGTGTTTCAGTTCGAATTGGCGTTGTGCCCCTAATTCTTTCCCACATGGTGGGCAAAGAATGGGTAATTTGTTGTAGGAAGAAGAGGAATAGTGTACTAATATTGGTACCAGAAGAACGCGCCTCCGTAGGATGAAGAGGAATGTGGCGCGCTACGCCCCAGTCAGATCATGGAGAATCACATTTAGGTAGATATGGACACCAATTGCGTTCGAGAGCGTCGTACTTTCTGGGCCATCAGGCACTTTCCTATCTTTCACCTACATGATAGGAATTTTTGGTGTGATAACACTTCTAAAAAATGCACCAATTCTGGAGATGGAATGGCCGGCTGAAGGGGTAGGAGGAGGCCGGATTTTTTTCTTTTAACAGCATGTGTGAATGTCCTGAAGGCTTATATACATGTTGTTAAATACATTTTTCTCAGCCTGATAGTCCAGAATATATAGAAGTTTGTCGCAAGTTGAGTCGGCGAATGTGTTTCAGTTCGAATTGGCGTTGTGCCCCTAATTCTTTCTCACATTGTGGGTAAAGAATGGGTAATTTGTTGTAGGAAGAAGAGGAATAGTGTACTAATATTGGTACCAGAAGAACGCGCCTCCGTAGGATGAAGAGGAATGTGGCGCGCTACGCCCCAGTCGGATCATGGAGAATCACATTTAGGTAGATATGGGCACCAATTGCGTTCGAGAGCGTCGTACTTTCTGGGCCATCAGGCACTATCCTATCTTTCACCTACAAGATAGGAATTTTTGATGTGATAACACTTCTAAAAAATGCACCAATTCTGGAGATGGAATGGCCGGCTGAAGGGGTAGGAGGAGGCCAGATTTTTTTCTTTTAACAGCATGTGTGAATGTCCTGAAGGCTTATATACATGTTGTTAAATACATTTTTCTCAGCCTGATAGTCCAGAATTTATAGAAGTTTGTCACAAGTTGAGTCGGCGAATGTGTTTCAGTTCGAATTGGCGTTGTGCCCCTAATTCTTTCCCACATGGTGGGCAAAGAATGGGTAATTTGTTGTAGGAAGAAGAGGAATAGTGTACTAATATTGGTACCAGAAGAACGCGCCTCCGTAGGATGAAGAGGAATGTGGCGCGCTACGCCCCAGTCGGATCATGGAGAATCACATTTCGGTAGATATGGACACCAATTGCGTTCGAGAGCGTCGTACTTTCTGGGCCATCAGGCACTTTCCTATCTTTCACCTACATGATAGGAATTTTTGGTGTGATAACACTTCTAAAAAATGCACCAATTCTGGAGATGGAATGGCCGGCTGAAGGGGTAGGAGGAGGCCGGATTTTTTTCTTTTAACAGCATGTGTGAATGTCCTGAAGGCTTATATACATGTTGTTAAATACATTTTTCTCAGCCTGATAGTCCAGAATTTATAGAAGTTTGTCACAAGTTGAGTCGGCGAATGTGTTTCAGTTCGAATTGGCGTTGTGCCCCTAATTCTTTCCCACATTGTGGGCAAAGAATGGGTAATTTGTTGTAGGAAGAAGAGGAATAGTGTACTAATATTGGTACCAGAAGAACGCGCCTCCGTAGGATGAAGAGGAATGTGGCGCGCTACGCCCCAGTCGGATCATGGAGAATCACATTTAGGTAGATATGGACACCAATTGCGTTCGAGAGCGTCGTACTTTCTGGGCCATCAGGCACTTTCCTATCTTTCACCTACATGATAGGAATTTTTGGTGTGATAACACTTCTAAAAAATGCACCAATTCTGGAGATGGAATGGCCGGCTGAAGGGGTAGGAGGAGGCCGGATTTTTTTCTTTTAACAGCATGTGTGAATGTCCTGAAGGCTTATATACATGTTGTTAAATACATTTTTCTCAGCCTGATAGTCCAGAATTTATAGAAGTTTGTCACAAGTTGAGTCGGCGAATGTGTTTCAGTTCGAATTGGCGTTGTGCCCCTAATTCTTTCCCACATGGTGGGCAAAGAATGGGTAATTTGTTGTAGGAAGAAGAGGAATAGTGTACTAATATTGGTACCAGAAGAACGCGCCTCCGTAGGATGAAGAGGAATGTGGCGCGCTACGCCCCAGTCGGATCATGGAGAATCACATTTAGGTAGATATGGACACCAATTGCGTTCGAGAGCGTCGTACTTTCTGGGCCATCAGGCACTTTCCTATCTTTCACCTACATGATAGGAATTTTTGGTGTGATAACACTTCTAAAAAATGCACCAATTCTGGAGATGGAATGGCCGGCTGAAGGGGTAGGAGGAGGCCGGATTTTTTTCTTTTAACAGCATGTGTGAATGTCCTGAAGGCTTATATACATGTTGTTAAATACATTTTTCTCAGCCTGATAGTCCAGAATTTATAGAAGTTTGTCACAAGTTGAGTCGGCGAATGTGTTTCAGTTCGAATTGGCGTTGTGCCCCTAATTCTTTCCCACATTGTGGGCAAAGAATGGGTAATTTGTTGTAGGAAGAAGAGGAATAGTGTACTAATATTGGTACCAGAAGAACGCGCCTCAGTAGGATGAAGAGGAATGTGGCACGCTACGCCCCAGTCGGATCATGGAGAATCACATTTAGGTAGATATGGACACCAATTGCGTTCGAGAGCGTCGTACTTTCTGGGCCATCAGGCACTTTCCTATCTTTCACCTACATGATAGGAATTTTTGGTGTGATAACACTTCTAAAAAATGCACCAATTCTGGAGATGGAATGGCCGGCTGAAGGGGTAGGAGGAGGCCGGATTTTTTTCTTTTAACAGCATGTGTGAATGTCCTGAAGGCTTATATACATGTTGTTAAATACATTTTTCTCAGCCTGATAGTCCAGAATATATAGAAGTTTGTCGCAAGTTGAGTCGGCGAATGTGTTTCAGTTCGAATTGGCGTTGTGCCCCTAATTCTTTCTCACATTGTGGGTAAAGAATGGGTAATTTGTTGTAGGAAGAAGAGGAATAGTGTACTAATATTGGTACCAGAAGAACGCGCCTCCGTAGGATGAAGAGGAATGTGGCGCGCTACGCCCCAGTCGGATCATGGAGAATCACATTTAGGTAGATATGGACACCAATTGCGTTCGAGAGCATCGTACTTTCTGGGCCATCAGGCACTTTCCTATCTTTCACCTACAATATAGGAATTTTTGATGTGATAACACTTCTAAAAAATGCACCAATTCTGGAGATGGAATGGCCGGCTGAAGGGGTAGGAGGAGGCCGGATTTTTTTCTTTTAACAGCATGTGTGAATGTCCTGAAGGCTTATATACATGTTGTTAAATACATTTTTCTCAGCCTGATAGTCCAGAATTTATAGAAGTTTGTCACAAGTTGAGTCGGCGAATGTGTTTCAGTTCGAATTGGCGTTGTGCCCCTAATTCTTTCCCACATGGTGGGCAAAGAATGGGTAATTTGTTGTAGGAAGAAGAGGAATAGTGTACTAATATTGGTACCAGAAGAACGCGCCTCCGTAGGATGAAGAGGAATGTGGCGCGCTACGCCCCAGTCGGATCATGGAGAATCACATTTAGGTAGATATGGACACCAATTGCGTTCGAGAGCGTCGTACTTTCTGGGCCATCAGGCACTTTCCTATCTTTCACCTACATGATAGGAATTTTTGGTGTGATAACACTTCTAAAAAATGCACCAATTCTGGAGATGGAATGGCCGGCTGAAGGGGTAGGAGGAGGCTGGATTTTTTTCTTTTAACAGCATGTGCGAATGTCCTGAAGGCTTATATACATGTTGTTAAATACATTTTTCTCAGCCTGATAGTCCAGAATTTATAGAAGTTTGTCACAAGTTGAGTCGGCGAATGTGTTTCAGTTCGAATTGGCGTTGTGCCCCTAATTCTTTCCCACATTGTGGGCAAAGAATGGGTAATTTGTTGTAGGAAGAAGAGGAATAGTGTACTAATATTGGTACCAGAAGAACGCGCCTCCGTAGGATGAAGAGGAATGTGGCGCGCTACGCCCCAGTCGGATCATGGAGAATCACATTTAGGTAGATATGGGCACCAATTGCGTTAGAGAGCGTCGTACTTTCTGGGCCATCAGGCACTATCCTATCTTTCACCTACAAGATAGGAATTTTTGATGTGATAACACTTCTAAAAAATGCACCAATTCTGGAGATGGAATGGCCGGCTGAAGGGGTAGGAGGAGGCCAGATTTTTTTCTTTTAACAGCATGTGTGAATGTCCTGAAGGCTTATATACATGTTGTTAAATACATTTTTCTCAGCCTGATAGTCCAGAATTTATAGAAGTTTGTCACAAGTTGAGTCGGCGAATGTGTTTCAGTTCGAATTGGCGTTGTGCCCCTAATTCTTTCCCACATGGTGGGCAAAGAATGGGTAATTTGTTGTAGGAAGAAGAGGAATAGTGTACTAATATTGGTACCAGAAGAACGCGCCTCCGTAGGATGAAGAGGAATGTGGCGCGCTACGCCCCAGTCGGATCATGGAGAATCACATTTCGGTAGATATGGACACCAATTGCGTTCGAGAGCGTCGTACTTTCTGGGCCATCAGGCACTTTCCTATCTTTCACCTACATGATAGGAATTTTTGGTGTGATAACACTTCTAAAAAATGCACCAATTCTGGAGATGGAATGGCCGGCTGAAGGGGTAGGAGGAGGCCAGATTTTTTTCTTTTAACAGCATGTGTGAATGTCCTGAAGGCTTATATACATGTTGTTAAATACATTTTTCTCAGCCTGATAGTCCAGAATTTATAGAAGTTTGTCACAAGTTGAGTCGGCGAATGTGTTTCAGTTCGAATTGGCGTTGTGCCCCTAATTCTTTCCCACATGGTGGGCAAAGAATGGGTAATTTGTTGTAGGAAGAAGAGGAATAGTGTACTAATATTGGTACCAGAAGAACGCGCCTCCGTAGGATGAAGAGGAATGTGGCGCGCTACGCCCCAGTCGGATCATGGAGAATCACATTTCGGTAGATATGGACACCAATTGCGTTCGAGAGCGTCGTACTTTCTGGGCCATCAGGCACTTTCCTATCTTTCACCTACATGATAGGAATTTTTGGTGTGATAACACTTCTAAAAAATGCACCAATTCTGGAGATGGAATGGCCGGCTGAAGGGGTAGGAGGAGGCTGGATTTTTTTCTTTTAACAGCATGTGCGAATGTCCTGAAGGCTTATATACATGTTGTTAAATACATTTTTCTCAGCCTGATAGTCCAGAATTTATAGAAGTTTGTCACAAGTTGAGTCGGCGAATGTGTTTCAGTTCGAATTGGCGTTGTGCCCCTAATTCTTTCCCACATTGTGGGCAAAGAATGGGTAATTTGTTGTAGGAAGAAGAGGAATAGTGTACTAATATTGGTACCAGAAGAACGCGCCTCCGTAGGATGAAGAGGAATGTGGCGCGCTACGCCCCAGTCGGATCATGGAGAATCACATTTAGGTAGATATGGGCACCAATTGCGTTAGAGAGCGTCGTACTTTCTGGGCCATCAGGCACTATCCTATCTTTCACCTACAAGATAGGAATTTTTGATGTGATAACACTTCTAAAAAATGCACCAATTCTGGAGATGGAATGGCCGGCTGAAGGGGTAGGAGGAGGCCAGATTTTTTTCTTTTAACAGCATGTGTGAATGTCCTGAAGGCTTATATACATGTTGTTAAATACATTTTTCTCAGCCTGATAGTCCAGAATTTATAGAAGTTTGTCACAAGTTGAGTCGGCGAATGTGTTTCAGTTCGAATTGGCGTTGTGCCCCTAATTCTTTCCCACATGGTGGGCAAAGAATGGGTAATTTGTTGTAGGAAGAAGAGGAATAGTGTACTAATATTGGTACCAGAAGAACGCGCCTCCGTAGGATGAAGAGGAATGTGGCGCGCTACGCCCCAGTCGGATCATGGAGAATCACATTTCGGTAGATATGGACACCAATTGCGTTCGAGAGCGTCGTACTTTCTGGGCCATCAGGCACTTTCCTATCTTTCACCTACATGATAGGAATTTTTGGTGTGATAACACTTCTAAAAAATGCACCAATTCTGGAGATGGAATGGCCGGCTGAAGGGGTAGGAGGAGGCCAGATTTTTTTCTTTTAACAGCATGTGTGAATGTCCTGAAGGCTTATATACATGTTGTTAAATACATTTTTCTCAGCCTGATAGTCCAGAATTTATAGAAGTTTGTCACAAGTTGAGTCGGCGAATGTGTTTCAGTTCGAATTGGCGTTGTGCCCCTAATTCTTTCCCACATGGTGGGCAAAGAATGGGTAATTTGTTGTAGGAAGAAGAGGAATAGTGTACTAATATTGGTACCAGAAGAACGCGCCTCCGTAGGATGAAGAGGAATGTGGCGCGCTACGCCCCAGTCGGATCATGGAGAATCACATTTCGGTAGATATGGACACCAATTGCGTTCGAGAGCGTCGTACTTTCTGGGCCATCAGGCACTTTCCTATCTTTCACCTACATGATAGGAATTTTTGGTGTGATAACACTTCTAAAAAATGCACCAATTCTGGAGATGGAATGGCCGGCTGAAGGGGTAGGAGGAGGCCGGATTTTTTTCTTTTAACAGCATGTGTGAATGTCCTGAAGGCTTATATACATGTTGTTAAATACATTTTTCTCAGCCTGATAGTCCAGAATTTATAGAAGTTTGTCACAAGTTGAGTCGGCGAATGTGTTTCAGTTCGAATTGGCGTTGTGCCCCTAATTCTTTCCCACATTGTGGGCAAAGAATGGGTAATTTGTTGTAGGAAGAAGAGGAATAGTGTACTAATATTGGTACCAGAAGAACGCGCCTCCGTAGGATGAAGAGGAATGTGGCGCGCTACGCCCCAGTCGGATCATGGAGAATCACATTTAGGTAGATATGGACACCAATTGCGTTCGAGAGCGTCGTACTTTCTGGGCCATCAGGCACTTTCCTATCTTTCACCTACATGATAGGAATTTTTGGTGTGATAACACTTCTAAAAAATGCACCAATTCTGGAGATGGAATGGCCGGCTGAAGGGGTAGGAGGAGGCCGGATTTTTTTCTTTTAACAGCATGTGTGAATGTCCTGAAGGCTTATATACATGTTGTTAAATACATTTTTCTCAGCCTGATAGTCCAGAATTTATAGAAGTTTGTCACAAGTTGAGTCGGCGAATGTGTTTCAGTTCGAATTGGCGTTGTGCCCCTAATTCTTTCCCACATTGTGGGCAAAGAATGGGTAATTTGTTGTAGGAAGAAGAGGAATAGTGTACTAATATTGGTACCAGAAGAACGCGCCTCCGTAGGATGAAGAGGAATGTGGCGCGCTACGCCCTAGTCGGATCATGGAGAATCACATTTAGGTAGATATGGGCACCAATTGCGTTCGAGAGCGTCGTACTTTCTGGGCCATCAGGCACTATCCTATCTTTCACCTACAATATAGGAATTTTTGATGTGATAACACTTCTAAAAAATGCACCAATTCTGGAGATGGAATGGCCGGCTGAAGGGGTAGGAGGAGGCCGGATTTTTTTCTTTTAACAGCATGTGTGAATGTCCTGAAGGCTTATATACATGTTGTTAAATACATTTTTCTCAGCCTGATAGTCCAGAATTTATAGAAGTTTGTCACAAGTTGAGTCGGCGAATGTGTTTCAGTTCGAATTGGCGTTGTGCCCCTAATTCTTTCCCACATGGTGGGCAAAGAATGGGTAATTTGTTGTAGGAAGAAGAGGAATAGTGTACTAATATTGGTACCAGAAGAACGCGCCTCCGTAGGATGAAGAGGAATGTGGCGCGCTACGCCCCAGTCGGATCATGGAGAATCACATTTAGGTAGATATGGGCACCAATTGCGTTCGAGAGCGTCGTACTTTCTGGGCCATCAGGCACTATCCTATCTTTCACCTACAAGATAGGAATTTTTGATGTGATAACACTTCTAAAAAATGCACCAATTCTGGAGATGGAATGGCCGGCTGAAGGGGTAGGAGGAGGCCAGATTTTTTTCTTTTAACAGCATGTGTGAATGTCCTGAAGGCTTATATACATGTTGTTAAATACATTTTTCTCAGCCTGATAGTCCAGAATTTATAGAAGTTTGTCACAAGTTGAGTCGGCGAATGTGTTTCAGTTCGAATTGGCGTTGTGCCCCTAATTCTTTCCCACATGGTGGGCAAAGAATGGGTAATTTGTTGTAGGAAGAAGAGGAATAGTGTACTAATATTGGTACCAGAAGAACGCGCCTCCGTAGGATGAAGAGGAATGTGGCGCGCTACGCCCCAGTCGGATCATGGAGAATCACATTTCGGTAGATATGGACACCAATTGCGTTCGAGAGCGTCGTACTTTCTGGGCCATCAGGCACTTTCCTATCTTTCACCTACATGATAGGAATTTTTGGTGTGATAACACTTCTAAAAAATGCACCAATTCTGGAGATGGAATGGCCGGCTGAAGGGGTAGGAGGAGGCCGGATTTTTTTCTTTTAACAGCATGTGTGAATGTCCTGAAGGCTTATATACATGTTGTTAAATACATTTTTCTCAGCCTGATAGTCCAGAATTTATAGAAGTTTGTCACAAGTTGAGTCGGCGAATGTGTTTCAGTTCGAATTGGCGTTGTGCCCCTAATTCTTTCCCACATTGTGGGCAAAGAATGGGTAATTTGTTGTAGGAAGAAGAGGAATAGTGTACTAATATTGGTACCAGAAGAACGCGCCTCCGTAGGATGAAGAGGAATGTGGCGCGCTACGCCCCAGTCGGATCATGGAGAATCACATTTAGGTAGATATGGACACCAATTGCGTTCGAGAGCGTCGTACTTTCTGGGCCATCAGGCACTTTCCTATCTTTCACCTACATGATAGGAATTTTTGGTGTGATAACACTTCTAAAAAATGCACCAATTCTGGAGATGGAATGGCCGGCTGAAGGGGTAGGAGGAGGCCGGATTTTTTTCTTTTAACAGCATGTGTGAATGTCCTGAAGGCTTATATACATGTTGTTAAATACATTTTTCTCAGCCTGATAGTCCAGAATTTATAGAAGTTTGTCACAAGTTGAGTCGGCGAATGTGTTTCAGTTCGAATTGGCGTTGTGCCCCTAATTCTTTCCCACATTGTGGGCAAAGAATGGGTAATTTGTTGTAGGAAGAAGAGGAATAGTGTACTAATATTGGTACCAGAAGAACGCGCCTCCGTAGGATGAAGAGGAATGTGGCGCGCTACGCCCCAGTCGGATCATGGAGAATCACATTTAGGTAGATATGGACACCAATTGCGTTCGAGAGCGTCGTACTTTCTGGGCCATCAGGCACTTTCCTATCTTTCACCTACATGATAGGAATTTTTGGTGTGATAACACTTCTAAAAAATGCACCAATTCTGGAGATGGAATGGCCGGCTGAAGGGGTAGGAGGAGGCCGGATTTTTTTCTTTTAACAGCATGTGTGAATGTCCTGAAGGCTTATATACATGTTGTTAAATACATTTTTCTCAGCCTGATAGTCCAGAATTTATAGAAGTTTGTCACAAGTTGAGTCGGCGAATGTGTTTCAGTTCGAATTGGCGTTGTGCCCCTAATTCTTTCCCACATTGTGGGCAAAGAATGGGTAATTTGTTGTAGGAAGAAGAGGAATAGTGTACTAATATTGGTACCAGAAGAACGCGCCTCCGTAGGATGAAGAGGAATGTGGCGCGCTACGCCCCAGTCGGATCATGGAGAATCACATTTAGGTAGATATGGACACCAATTGCGTTCGAGAGCGTCGTACTTTCTGGGCCATCAGGCACTTTCCTATCTTTCACCTACATGATAGGAATTTTTGGTGTGATAACACTTCTAAAAAATGCACCAATTCTGGAGATGGAATGGCCGGCTGAAGGGGTAGGAGGAGGCTGGATTTTTTTCTTTTAACAGCATGTGCGAATGTCCTGAAGGCTTATATACATGTTGTTAAATACATTTTTCTCAGCCTGATAGTCCAGAATTTATAGAAGTTTGTCACAAGTTGAGTCGGCGAATGTGTTTCAGTTCGAATTGGCGTTGTGCCCCTAATTCTTTCCCACATTGTGGGCAAAGAATGGGTAATTTGTTGTAGGAAGAAGAGGAATAGTGTACTAATATTGGTACCAGAAGAACGCGCCTCCGTAGGATGAAGAGGAATGTGGCGCGCTACGCCCCAGTCGGATCATGGAGAATCACATTTAGGTAGATATGGGCACCAATTGCGTTAGAGAGCGTCGTACTTTCTGGGCCATCAGGCACTATCCTATCTTTCACCTACAAGATAGGAATTTTTGATGTGATAACACTTCTAAAAAATGCACCAATTCTGGAGATGGAATGGCCGGCTGAAGGGGTAGGAGGAGGCCAGATTTTTTTCTTTTAACAGCATGTGTGAATGTCCTGAAGGCTTATATACATGTTGTTAAATACATTTTTCTCAGCCTGATAGTCCAGAATTTATAGAAGTTTGTCACAAGTTGAGTCGGCGAATGTGTTTCAGTTCGAATTGGCGTTGTGCCCCTAATTCTTTCCCACATGGTGGGCAAAGAATGGGTAATTTGTTGTAGGAAGAAGAGGAATAGTGTACTAATATTGGTACCAGAAGAACGCGCCTCCGTAGGATGAAGAGGAATGTGGCGCGCTACGCCCCAGTCGGATCATGGAGAATCACATTTCGGTAGATATGGACACCAATTGCGTTCGAGAGCGTCGTACTTTCTGGGCCATCAGGCACTTTCCTATCTTTCACCTACATGATAGGAATTTTTGGTGTGATAACACTTCTAAAAAATGCACCAATTCTGGAGATGGAATGGCCGGCTGAAGGGGTAGGAGGAGGCCGGATTTTTTTCTTTTAACAGCATGTGTGAATGTCCTGAAGGCTTATATACATGTTGTTAAATACATTTTTCTCAGCCTGATAGTCCAGAATTTATAGAAGTTTGTCACAAGTTGAGTCGGCGAATGTGTTTCAGTTCGAATTGGCGTTGTGCCCCTAATTCTTTCCCACATTGTGGGCAAAGAATGGGTAATTTGTTGTAGGAAGAAGAGGAATAGTGTACTAATATTGGTACCAGAAGAACGCGCCTCCGTAGGATGAAGAGGAATGTGGCGCGCTACGCCCCAGTCGGATCATGGAGAATCACATTTAGGTAGATATGGACACCAATTGCGTTCGAGAGCGTCGTACTTTCTGGGCCATCAGGCACTTTCCTATCTTTCACCTACATGATAGGAATTTTTGGTGTGATAACACTTCTAAAAAATGCACCAATTCTGGAGATGGAATGGCCGGCTGAAGGGGTAGGAGGAGGCCGGATTTTTTTCTTTTAACAGCATGTGTGAATGTCCTGAAGGCTTATATACATGTTGTTAAATACATTTTTCTCAGCCTGATAGTCCAGAATTTATAGAAGTTTGTCACAAGTTGAGTCGGCGAATGTGTTTCAGTTCGAATTGGCGTTGTGCCCCTAATTCTTTCCCACATTGTGGGCAAAGAATGGGTAATTTGTTGTAGGAAGAAGAGGAATAGTGTACTAATATTGGTACCAGAAGAACGCGCCTCCGTAGGATGAAGAGGAATGTGGCGCGCTACGCCCCAGTCGGATCATGGAGAATCACATTTAGGTAGATATGGACACCAATTGCGTTCGAGAGCGTCGTACTTTCTGGGCCATCAGGCACTTTCCTATCTTTCACCTACATGATAGGAATTTTTGGTGTGATAACACTTCTAAAAAATGCACCAATTCTGGAGATGGAATGGCCGGCTGAAGGGGTAGGAGGAGGCCGGATTTTTTTCTTTTAACAGCATGTGTGAATGTCCTGAAGGCTTATATACATGTTGTTAAATACATTTTTCTCAGCCTGATAGTCCAGAATTTATAGAAGTTTGTCACAAGTTGAGTCGGCGAATGTGTTTCAGTTCGAATTGGCGTTGTGCCCCTAATTCTTTCCCACATTGTGGGCAAAGAATGGGTAATTTGTTGTAGGAAGAAGAGGAATAGTGTACTAATATTGGTACCAGAAGAACGCGCCTCAGTAGGATGAAGAGGAATGTGGCACGCTACGCCCCAGTCGGATCATGGAGAATCACATTTAGGTAGATATGGACACCAATTGCGTTCGAGAGCGTCGTACTTTCTGGGCCATCAGGCACTTTCCTATCTTTCACCTACATGATAGGAATTTTTGGTGTGATAACACTTCTAAAAAATGCACCAATTCTGGAGATGGAATGGCCGGCTGAAGGGGTAGGAGGAGGCCGGATTTTTTTCTTTTAACAGCATGTGTGAATGTCCTGAAGGCTTATATACATGTTGTTAAATACATTTTTCTCAGCCTGATAGTCCAGAATATATAGAAGTTTGTCGCAAGTTGAGTCGGCGAATGTGTTTCAGTTCGAATTGGCGTTGTGCCCCTAATTCTTTCTCACATTGTGGGTAAAGAATGGGTAATTTGTTGTAGGAAGAAGAGGAATAGTGTACTAATATTGGTACCAGAAGAACGCGCCTCCGTAGGATGAAGAGGAATGTGGCGCGCTACGCCCCAGTCGGATCATGGAGAATCACATTTAGGTAGATATGGACACCAATTGCGTTCGAGAGCATCGTACTTTCTGGGCCATCAGGCACTTTCCTATCTTTCACCTACAATATAGGAATTTTTGATGTGATAACACTTCTAAAAAATGCACCAATTCTGGAGATGGAATGGCCGGCTGAAGGGGTAGGAGGAGGCCGGATTTTTTTCTTTTAACAGCATGTGTGAATGTCCTGAAGGCTTATATACATGTTGTTAAATACATTTTTCTCAGCCTGATAGTCCAGAATTTATAGAAGTTTGTCACAAGTTGAGTCGGCGAATGTGTTTCAGTTCGAATTGGCGTTGTGCCCCTAATTCTTTCCCACATGGTGGGCAAAGAATGGGTAATTTGTTGTAGGAAGAAGAGGAATAGTGTACTAATATTGGTACCAGAAGAACGCGCCTCCGTAGGATGAAGAGGAATGTGGCGCGCTACGCCCCAGTCGGATCATGGAGAATCACATTTAGGTAGATATGGACACCAATTGCGTTCGAGAGCGTCGTACTTTCTGGGCCATCAGGCACTTTCCTATCTTTCACCTACATGATAGGAATTTTTGGTGTGATAACACTTCTAAAAAATGCACCAATTCTGGAGATGGAATGGCCGGCTGAAGGGGTAGGAGGAGGCTGGATTTTTTTCTTTTAACAGCATGTGCGAATGTCCTGAAGGCTTATATACATGTTGTTAAATACATTTTTCTCAGCCTGATAGTCCAGAATTTATAGAAGTTTGTCACAAGTTGAGTCGGCGAATGTGTTTCAGTTCGAATTGGCGTTGTGCCCCTAATTCTTTCCCACATTGTGGGCAAAGAATGGGTAATTTGTTGTAGGAAGAAGAGGAATAGTGTACTAATATTGGTACCAGAAGAACGCGCCTCCGTAGGATGAAGAGGAATGTGGCGCGCTACGCCCCAGTCGGATCATGGAGAATCACATTTAGGTAGATATGGGCACCAATTGCGTTAGAGAGCGTCGTACTTTCTGGGCCATCAGGCACTATCCTATCTTTCACCTACAAGATAGGAATTTTTGATGTGATAACACTTCTAAAAAATGCACCAATTCTGGAGATGGAATGGCCGGCTGAAGGGGTAGGAGGAGGCCAGATTTTTTTCTTTTAACAGCATGTGTGAATGTCCTGAAGGCTTATATACATGTTGTTAAATACATTTTTCTCAGCCTGATAGTCCAGAATTTATAGAAGTTTGTCACAAGTTGAGTCGGCGAATGTGTTTCAGTTCGAATTGGCGTTGTGCCCCTAATTCTTTCCCACATGGTGGGCAAAGAATGGGTAATTTGTTGTAGGAAGAAGAGGAATAGTGTACTAATATTGGTACCAGAAGAACGCGCCTCCGTAGGATGAAGAGGAATGTGGCGCGCTACGCCCCAGTCGGATCATGGAGAATCACATTTCGGTAGATATGGACACCAATTGCGTTCGAGAGCGTCGTACTTTCTGGGCCATCAGGCACTTTCCTATCTTTCACCTACATGATAGGAATTTTTGGTGTGATAACACTTCTAAAAAATGCACCAATTCTGGAGATGGAATGGCCGGCTGAAGGGGTAGGAGGAGGCCGGATTTTTTTCTTTTAACAGCATGTGTGAATGTCCTGAAGGCTTATATACATGTTGTTAAATACATTTTTCTCAGCCTGATAGTCCAGAATTTATAGAAGTTTGTCACAAGTTGAGTCGGCGAATGTGTTTCAGTTCGAATTGGCGTTGTGCCCCTAATTCTTTCCCACATTGTGGGCAAAGAATGGGTAATTTGTTGTAGGAAGAAGAGGAATAGTGTACTAATATTGGTACCAGAAGAACGCGCCTCCGTAGGATGAAGAGGAATGTGGCGCGCTACGCCCCAGTCGGATCATGGAGAATCACATTTAGGTAGATATGGACACCAATTGCGTTCGAGAGCGTCGTACTTTCTGGGCCATCAGGCACTTTCCTATCTTTCACCTACATGATAGGAATTTTTGGTGTGAGAACACTTCTAAAAAATGCACCAATTCTGGAGATGGAATGGCCGGCTGAAGGGGTAGGAGGAGGCCGGATTTTTTTCTTTTAACAGCATGTGTGAATGTCCTGAAGGCTTATATACATGTTGTTAAATACATTTTTCTCAGCCTGATAGTCCAGAATTTATAGAAGTTTGTCACAAGTTGAGTCGGCGAATGTGTTTCAGTTCGAATTGGCGTTGTGCCCCTAATTCTTTCCCACATTGTGGGCAAAGAATGGGTAATTTGTTGTAGGAAGAAGAGGAATAGTGTACTAATATTGGTACCAGAAGAACGCGCCTCCGTAGGATGAAGAGGAATGTGGCGCGCTACGCCCCAGTCGGATCATGGAGAATCACATTTAGGTAGATATGGACACCAATTGCGTTCGAGAGCGTCGTACTTTCTGGGCCATCAGGCACTTTCCTATCTTTCACCTACATGATAGGAATTTTTGGTGTGATAACACTTCTAAAAAATGCACCAATTCTGGAGATGGAATGGCCGGCTGAAGGGGTAGGAGGAGGCCGGATTTTTTTCTTTTAACAGCATGTGTGAATGTCCTGAAGGCTTATATACATGTTGTTAAATACATTTTTCTCAGCCTGATAGTCCAGAATTTATAGAAGTTTGTCACAAGTTGAGTCGGCGAATGTGTTTCAGTTCGAATTGGCGTTGTGCCCCTAATTCTTTCCCACATTGTGGGCAAAGAATGGGTAATTTGTTGTAGGAAGAAGAGGAATAGTGTACTAATATTGGTACCAGAAGAACGCGCCTCCGTAGGATGAAGAGGAATGTGGCGCGCTACGCCCCAGTCGGATCATGGAGAATCACATTTAGGTAGATATGGACACTAATTGCGTTCGAGAGCGTCGTACTTTCTGGGCCATCAGGCACTATCCTATCTTTCACCTACAAGATAGGAATTTTTGATGTGATAACACTTCTAAAAAATGCACCAATTCTGGAGATGGAATGGCCGGCTGAAGGGGTAGGAGGAGGCCGGATTTTTTTCTTTTAACAGCATGTGTGAATGTCCTGAAGGCTTATATACATGTTGTTAAATACATTTTTCTCAGCCTGATAGTCCAGAATTTATAGAAGTTTGTCACAAGTTGAGTCGGCGAATGTGTTTCAGTTCGAATTGGCGTTGTGCCCCTAATTCTTTCCCACATTGTGGGCAAAGAATGGGTAATTTGTTGTAGGAAGAAGAGGAATAGTGTACTAATATTGGTACCAGAAGAACGCGCCTCCGTAGGATGAAGAGGAATGTGGCACGCTACGCCCCAGTCGGATCATGGAGAATCACATTTAGGTAGATATGGACACCAATTGCGTTCGAGAGCGTCGTACTTTCTGGGCCATCAGGCACTTTCCTATCTTTCACCTACATGATAGGAATTTTTGGTGTGATAAAACTTCTAAAAAATGCACCAATTCTGGAGATGGAATGGCCGGCTGAAGGGGTAGGAGGAGGCCGGATTTTTTTCTTTTAACAGCATGTGTGAATGTCCTGAAGGCTTATATACATGTTGTTAAATACATTTTTCTCAGCCTGATAGTCCAGAATATATAGAAGTTTGTCGCAAGTTGAGTCGGCGAATGTGTTTCAGTTCGAATTGGCGTTGTGCCCCTAATTCTTTCTCACATTGTGGGTAAAGAATGGGTAATTTGTTGTAGGAAGAAGAGGAATAGTGTACTAATATTGGTACCAGAAGAACGCGCCTCCGTAGGATGAAGAGGAATGTGGCGCGCTACGCCCCAGTCGGATCATGGAGAATCACATTTAGGTAGATATGGACACCAATTGCGTTCGAGAGCATCGTATTTCTGGGCCATCAGGCACTTTCCTATCTT
Organism: Rhinoderma darwinii; assembly: GCF_050947455.1. Lineage (NCBI taxonomy): Eukaryota > Metazoa > Chordata > Amphibia > Anura > Rhinodermatidae > Rhinoderma > Rhinoderma darwinii. The sequence goes on along the minus strand of NC_134688.1, from coordinate 148,593,821 downwards.
TCACCTACATGATAGGAATTTTTGGTGTGATAACACTTCTAAAAAATGCACCAATTCTGGAGATAGAATGGCCGGCTGAAGGGGTAGGAGGAGGCCGGATTTTTTTCTTTTAACAGCATGTGTGAATGTCCTGAAGGCTTATATACATGTTGTTAAATACATTTTTCTCAGCCTGATAGTCCAGAATTTATAGAAGTTTGTCACAAGTTGAGTCGGCGAATGTGTTTCAGTTCGAATTGGCGTTGTGCCCCTAATTCTTTCCCACATTGTGGGCAAAGAATGGGTAATTTGTTGTAGGAAGAAGAGGAATAGTGTACTAATATTGGTACCAGAAGAACGCGCCTCCGTAGGATGAAGAGGAATGTGGCGCGCTACGCCCCAGTCGGATCATGGAGAATCACATTTAGGTAGATATGGACACCAATTGCGTTCGAGAGCGTCGTACTTTCTGGGCCATCAGGCACTTTCCTATCTTTCACCTACATGATAGGAATTTTTGGTGTGATGACACTTCTAAAAAATGCACCAATTCTGGAGATGGAATGGCCGGCTGAAGGGGTAGGAGGAGGCCGGATTTTTTTCTTTTAACAGCATGTGTGAATGTCCTGAAGGCTTATATACATGTTGTTAAATACATTTTTCTCAGCCTGATAGTCCAGAATTTATAGAAGTTTGTCACAAGTTGAGTCGGCGAATGTGTTTCAGTTCGAATTGGCGTTGTGCCCCTAATTCTTTCCCACATTGTGGGCAAAGAATGGGTAATTTGTTGTAGGAAGAAGAGGAATAGTGTACTAATATTGGTACCAGAAGAACGCGCCTCAGTAGGATGAAGAGGAATGTGGCACGCTACGCCCCAGTCGGATCATGGAGAATCACATTTAGGTAGATATGGACACCAATTGCGTTCGAGAGCGTCGTACTTTCTGGGCCATCAGGCACTTTCCTATCTTTCACCTACATGATAGGAATTTTTGGTGTGATAACACTTCTAAAAAATGCACCAATTCTGGAGATGGAATGGCCGGCTGAAGGGGTAGGAGGAGGCCGGATTTTTTTCTTTTAACAGCATGTGTGAATGTCCTGAAGGCTTATATACATGTTGTTAAATACATTTTTCTCAGCCTGATAGTCCAGAATATATAGAAGTTTGTCGCAAGTTGAGTCGGCGAATGTGTTTCAGTTCGAATTGGCGTTGTGCCCCTAATTCTTTCTCACATTGTGGGTAAAGAATGGGTAATTTGTTGTAGGAAGAAGAGGAATAGTGTACTAATATTGGTACCAGAAGAACGCGCCTCCGTAGGATGAAGAGGAATGTGGCGCGCTACGCCCCAGTCGGATCATGGAGAATCACATTTAGGTAGATATGGACACCAATTGCGTTCGAGAGCATCGTTCTTTCTGGGCCATCAGGCACTTTCCTATCTTTCACCTACATGATAGGAATTTTTGGTGTGATAACACTTCTAAAAAATGCACCAATTCTGGAGATAGAATGGCCGGCTGAAGGGGTAGGAGGAGGCCGGATTTTTTTCTTTTAACAGCATGTGTGAATGTCCTGAAGGCTTATATACATGTTGTTAAATACATTTTTCTCAGCCTGATAGTCCAGAATTTATAGAAGTTTGTCACAAGTTGAGTCGGCGAATGTGTTTCAGTTCGAATTGGCGTTGTGCCCCTAATTCTTTCCCACATTGTGGGCAAAGAATGGGTAATTTGTTGTAGGAAGAAGAGGAATAGTGTACTAATATTGGTACCAGAAGAACGCGCCTCCGTAGGATGAAGAGGAATGTGGCGCGCTACGCCCCAGTCGGATCATGGAGAATCACATTTAGGTAGATATGGACACTAATTGCGTTCGAGAGCGTCGTACTTTCTGGGCCATCAGGCACTATCCTATCTTTCACCTACATGATAGGAATTTTTGGTGTGATAACACTTCTAAAAAATGCACCAATTCTGGAGATGGAATGGCCGGCTGAAGGGGTAGGAGGAGGCCGGACTTTTTTCTTTTAACAGCATGTGTGAATGTCCTGAAGGCTTATATACATGTTGTTAAATACATTTTTCTCAGCCTGATAGTCCAGAATATATAGAAGTTTGTCGCAAGTTGAGTCGGCGAATGTGTTTCAGTTCGAATTGGCGTTGTGCCCCTAATTCTTTCTCACATTGTGGGTAAAGAATGGGTAATTTGTTGTAGGAAGAAGAGGAATAGTGTACTAATATTGGTACCAGAAGAACGCGCCTCCGTAGGATGAAGAGGAATGTGGCGCGCTACGCCCCAGTCGGATCATGGAGAATCACATTTAGGTAGATATGGACACCAATTGCGTTCGAGAGCATCGTATTTCTGGGCCATCAGGCACTTTCCTATCTTTCACCTACATGATAGGAATTTTTGGTGTGATAACACTTCTAAAAAATGCACCAATTCTGGAGATAGAATGGCCGGCTGAAGGGGTAGGAGGAGGCCGGATTTTTTTCTTTTAACAGCATGTGTGAATGTCCTGAAGGCTTATATACATGTTGTTAAATACATTTTTCTCAGCCTGATAGTCCAGAATTTATAGAAGTTTGTCACAAGTTGAGTCGGCGAATGTGTTTCAGTTCGAATTGGCGTTGTGCCCCTAATTCTTTCCCACATTGTGGGCAAAGAATGGGTAATTTGTTGTAGGAAGAAGAGGAATAGTGTACTAATATTGGTACCAGAAGAACGCGCCTCCGTAGGATGAAGAGGAATGTGGCGCGCTACGCCCCAGTCGGATCATGGAGAATCACATTTAGGTAGATATGGACACCAATTGCGTTCGAGAGCGTCGTACTTTCTGGGCCATCAGGCACTTTCCTATCTTTCACCTACATGATAGGAATTTTTGGTGTGATAACACTTCTAAAAAATGCACCAATTCTGGAGATGGAATGGCCGGCTGAAGGGGTAGGAGGAGGCCGGATTTTTTTCTTTTAACAGCATGTGTGAATGTCCTGAAGGCTTATATACATGTTGTTAAATACATTTTTCTCAGCCTGATAGTCCAGAATTTATAGAAGTTTGTCACAAGTTGAGTCGGCGAATGTGTTTCAGTTCGAATTGGCGTTGTGCCCCTAATTCTTTCCCACATTGTGGGCAAAGAATGGGTAATTTGTTGTAGGAAGAAGAGGAATAGTGTACTAATATTGGTACCAGAAGAACGCGCCTCAGTAGGATGAAGAGGAATGTGGCACGCTACGCCCCAGTCGGATCATGGAGAATCACATTTAGGTAGATATGGACACCAATTGCGTTCGAGAGCGTCGTACTTTCTGGGCCATCAGGCACTTTCCTATCTTTCACCTACATGATAGGAATTTTTGGTGTGATAACACTTCTAAAAAATGCACCAATTCTGGAGATGGAATGGCTGGCTGAAGGGGTAGGAGGAGGCCGGATTTTTTTCTTTTAACAGCATGTGTGAATGTCCTGAAGGCTTATATACATGTTGTTAAATACATTTTTCTCAGCCTGATAGTCCAGAATATATAGAAGTTTGTCGCAAGTTGAGTCGGCGAATGTGTTTCAGTTCGAATTGGCGTTGTGCCCCTAATTCTTTCTCACATTGTGGGTAAAGAATGGGTAATTTGTTGTAGGAAGAAGAGGAATAGTGTACTAATATTGGTACCAGAAGAACGCGCCTCCGTAGGATGAAGAGGAATGTGGCGCGCTACGCCCCAGTCGGATCATGGAGAATCACATTTAGGTAGATATGGACACCAATTGCGATCGAGAGCATCGTACTTTCTGGGCCATCAGGCACTTTCCTATCTTTCACCTACATGATAGGAATTTTTGGTGTGATAACACTTCTAAAAAATGCACCAATTCTGGAGATAGAATGGCCGGCTGAAGGGGTAGGAGGAGGCCGGATTTTTTTCTTTTAACAGCATGTGTGAATGTCCTGAAGGCTTATATACATGTTGTTAAATACATTTTTCTCAGCCTGATAGTCCAGAATTTATAGAAGTTTGTCACAAGTTGAGTCGGCGAATGTGTTTCAGTTCGAATTGGCGTTGTGCCCCTAATTCTTTCCCACATTGTGGGCAAAGAATGGGTAATTTGTTGTAGGAAGAAGAGGAATAGTGTACTAATATTGGTACCAGAAGAACGCGCCTCCGTAGGATGAAGAGGAATGTGGCGCGCTACGCCCCAGTCGGATCATGGAGAATCACATTTAGGTAGATATGGGCACCAATTGCGTTAGAGAGCGTCGTACTTTCTGGGCCATCAGGCACTATCCTATCTTTCACCTACAATATAGGAATTTTTGATGTGATAACACTTCTAAAAAATGCACCAATTCTGGAGATGGAATGGCCGGCTGAAGGGGTAGGAGGAGGCCGGATTTTTTTCTTTTAACAGCATGTGTGAATGTCCTGAAGGCTTATATACATGTTGTTAAATACATTTTTCTCAGCCTGATAGTCCAGAATTTATAGAAGTTTGTCACAAGTTGAGTCGGCGAATGTGTTTCAGTTCGAATTGGCGTTGTGCCCCTAATTCTTTCCCACATGGTGGGCAAAGAATGGGTAATTTGTTGTAGGAAGAAGAGGAATAGTGTACTAATATTGGTACCAGAAGAACGCGCCTCCGTAGGATGAAGAGGAATGTGGCGCGCTACGCCCCAGTCGGATCATGGAGAATCACATTTAGGTAGATATGGACACCAATTGCGTTCGAGAGCGTCGTACTTTCTGGGCCATCAGGCACTTTCCTATCTTTCACCTACATGATAGGAATTTTTGGTGTGATAACACTTCTAAAAAATGCACCAATTCTGGAGATGGAATGGCCGGCTGAAGGGGTAGGAAGACCGGATTTTTTTCTTTTAACAGCATGTGTGAATGTCCTGAAGGCTTATATACATGTTGTTAAATACATTTTTCTCAGCCTGATAGTCCAGAATTTATAGAAGTTTGTCACAAGTTGAGTCGGCGAGTGTGTTTCAGTTCGAATTGGCGTTGTGCCCCTAATTCTTTCCCACATTGTGGGCAAAGAATGGGTAATTTGTTGTAGGAAGAAGAGGAATAGTGTACTAATATTGGTACCAGAAGAACGCGCCTCCGTAGGATGAAGAGGAATGTGGCACGCTACGCCCCAGTCGGATCATGGAGAATCACATTTAGGTAGATATGGACACCAATTGCGTTCGAGAGCGTCGTACTTTCTGGGCCATCAGGCACTTTCCTATCTTTCACCTACATGATAGGAATTTTTGGTGTGATAACACTTCTAAAAAATGCACCAATTCTGGAGATGGAATGGCCGGCTGAAGGGGTAGGAGGAGGCCGGATTTTTTTCTTTTAACAGCATGTGTGAATGTCCTGAAGGCTTATATACATGTTGTTAAATACATTTTTCTCAGCCTGATAGTCCAGAATATATAGAAGTTTGTCGCAAGTTGAGTCGGCGAATGTGTTTCAGTTCGAATTGGCGTTGTGCCCCTAATTCTTTCTCACATTGTGGGTAAAGAATGGGTAATTTGTTGTAGGAAGAAGAGGAATAGTGTACTAATATTGGTACCAGAAGAACGCGCCTCCGTAGGATGAAGAGGAATGTGGCGCGCTACGCCCCAGTCGGATCATGGAGAATCACATTTAGGTAGATATGGACACCAATTGCGTTCGAGAGCATCGTACTTTCTGGGCCATCAGGCACTTTCCTATCTTTCACCTACATGATAGGAATTTTTGGTGTGATAACACTTCTAAAAAATGCACCAATTCTGGAGATAGAATGGCCGGCTGAAGGGGTAGGAGGAGGCCGGATTTTTTTCTTTTAACAGCATGTGTGAATGTCCTGAAGGCTTATATACATGTTGTTAAATACATTTTTCTCAGCCTGATAGTCCAGAATATATAGAAGTTTGTCGCAAGTTGAGTCGGCGAATGTGTTTCAGTTCGAATTGGCGTTGTGCCCCTAATTCTTTCTCACATTGTGGGTAAAGAATGGGTAATTTGTTGTAGGAAGAAGAGGAATAGTGTACTAATATTGGTACCAGAAGAACGCGCCTCCGTAGGATGAAGAGGAATGTGGCGCGCTACGCCCCAGTCGGATCATGGAGAATCACATTTAGGTAGATATGGGCACCAATTGCGTTCGAGAGCGTCGTACTTTCTGGGCCATCAGGCACTATCCTATCTTTCACCTACAAGATAGGAATTTTTGATGTGATAACACTTCTAAAAAATGCACCAATTCTGGAGATGGAATGGCCGGCTGAAGGGGTAGGAGGAGGCCAGATTTTTTTCTTTTAACAGCATGTGTGAATGTCCTGAAGGCTTATATACATGTTGTTAAATACATTTTTCTCAGCCTGTTAGTCCAGAATATATAGAAGTTTGTTGCACGTTGAGTCGGCGAATGTGTTTTAGTTCGAATTGGCGTTGTGCCCCTAATTCTTTCTCATATTGTGGGCAAAGAATGGGTAATTTGTTGTAGGAAGAAGAGGAATAGTGTACCTCTATTGGTACCAGTAGAACGCGCCTCCATAGGATGAAGAGGAATGGGGCGCGCTACGCCCCAGTCGGATCATGGAGAATCACATTTAGGTAGATATAGACACCAATTGCGTTCGAGAGCGTCGTACTTTCTGGGCCATCAGGCACTATCCTATGTTTCATCTACATGATAGGAATTTTTGATGTGATAAAACTTCTAAAAAATGCACCAATTCTGGAGATGGAATGGCCGGCTGAAGGGGTAGGAGGAGGCCGGATTTTTTTCTTTTAACAGCATGTGTGAATGTCCTGAAGGCTTATATACATGTTGTTAAATACATTTTTCTCAGCCTGATAGTCCAGAATTTATAGAAGTTTGTCACAAGTTGAGTCGGCGAATGTGTTTCAGTTCGAATTGGCGTTGTGCCCCTAATTCTTTCCCACATTGTGGGCAAAGAATGGGTAATTTGTTGTAGGAAGAAGAGGAATAGTGTACTAATATTGGTACCAGAAGAACGCGCCTCCGTAGGATGAAGAGGAATGTGGCGCGCTACGCCCCAGTCGGATCATGGAGAATCACATTTAGGTAGATATGGACACCAATTGCGTTCGAGAGCGTCGTACTTTCTGGGCCATCAGGCACTTTCCTATCTTTCACCTACATGATAGGAATTTTTGGTGTGATAACACTTCTAAAAAATGCACCAATTCTGGAGATAGAATGGCCGGCTGAAGGGGTAGGAGGAGGCCGGATTTTTTTCTTTTAACAGCATGTGTGAATGTCCTGAAGGCTTATATACATGTTGTTAAATACATTTTTCTCAGCCTGATAGTCCAGAATTTATAGAAGTTTGTCACAAGTTGAGTCGGCGAATGTGTTTCAGTTCGAATTGGCGTTGTGCCCCTAATTCTTTCCCACATTGTGGGCAAAGAATGGGTAATTTGTTGTAGGCAGAAGAGGAATAGTGTACTAATATTGGTACCAGAAGAACGCGCCTCCGTAGGATGAAGAGGAATGTGGCGCGCTACGCCCCAGTCGGATCATGGAGAATCACATTTAGGTAGATATGGGCACCAATTGCGTTCGAGAGCGTCGTACTTTCTGGGCCATCAGGCACTTTCCTATCTTTCACCTACATGATAGGAATTTTTGGTGTGATAACACTTCTAAAAAATGCACCAATTCTGGAGATGGAATGGCCGGCTGAAGGGGTAGGAGGAGGCCGGATTTTTTTCTTTTAACAGCATGTGTGAATGTCCTGAAGGCTTATATACATGTTGTTAAATACATTTTTCTCAGCCTGATAGTCCAGAATTTATAGAAGTTTGTCACAAGTTGAGTCGGCGAATGTGTTTCAGTTCGAATTGGCGTTGTGCCCCTAATTCTTTCCCACATTGTGGGCAAAGAATGGGTAATTTGTTGTAGGAAGAAGAGGAATAGTGTACTAATATTGGTACCAGAAGAACGCGCCTCCGTAGGATGAAGAGGAATGTGGCGCGCTACGCCCCAGTCGGATCATGGAGAATCACATTTAGGTAGATATGGACACCAATTGCGTTCGAGAGCGTCGTACTTTCTGGGCCATCAGGCACTTTCCTATCTTTCACCTACATGATAGGAATTTTTGGTGTGATAACACTTCTAAAAAATGCACCAATTCTGGAGATGGAATGGCCGGCTGAAGGGGTAGGAGGAGGCCGGATTTTTTTCTTTTAACAGCATGTGTGAATGTCCTGAAGGCTTATATACATGTTGTTAAATACATTTTTCTCAGCCTGATAGTCCAGAATTTATAGAAGTTTGTCACAAGTTGAGTCGGCGAATGTGTTTCAGTTCGAATTGGCGTTGTGCCCCTAATTCTTTCCCACATTGTGGGCAAAGAATGGGTAATTTCTTGTAGGAAGAAGAGGAATAGTGTACTAATATTGGTACCAGAAGAACGCGCCTCCGTAGGATGAAGAGGAATGTGGCGCGCTACGCCCCAGTCGGATCATGGAGAATCACATTTAGGTAGATATCGGCACCAATTGCGTTCGAGAGCGTCGTACTTTCTGGGCCATCAGGCACTATCCTATCTTTCACCTACATGATAGGAATTTTTGATGTGATAACACTTCTAAAAAATGCACCAATTCTGGAGATGGAATGGCCGGCTGAAGGGGTAGGAGGAGGCCGGATTTTTTTCTTTTAACAGCATGTGTGAATGCCCTAAAGGCTTACATACATGTTGTTAAATACATTTTTCTCAGCCTGATAGTCCAGAATATATAGAAGTTTGTCGCACGTTGAGTCAAAACGTTGCATGTACCACAAAATGGTATTATTAAAAACGACAGCTTATCCCACAAAAAATAAGCCCTCATGCCACTTAATCGACGGAAAAATAAAAAAGTTATGGCTCTCGGAATTTGGCGGCACAAAATCAATTTTCTTTTTTACACTTAGGTTTTTACTTGTAAAAATAATAAAATATAGGAAAAACTATATGTATTTGGTATCGCCGCAATCGTATTGACCCACAGAATAAAGTTAACATGTTTTAATTGCACAGTGAATTCCGTAAAAACGGCGCACAAAAAAACATGGAGGAATCGCTGTTTTTTTTCATTTTCTTCTCCACAAATAATTTTTTTTCACGTTTCCTAGTACAGTATATGGCAAAATAAATAGTGCTACGAAAAACTACCACTCATCCCGCAAAAATCAAGCCCTCATAGGACTATATCGACGGAAAAATAAAGACGTTATGGCTTTTGGATTGTGGGGAGGAAAAAACGAAAATGAAAATCTGAAAAAGGGCTGCGGCGGGAAGGGGTTTTCTGTTGCTTTTGTATTGATGACCTATCCTTCAGGTAGGTCATTAATATCAGATTGGTGGGGGTCCGACTCCGTGCAGCCCACCGTTCTGCTGTCACAGTATCCATAAAACATTTTGCCATCATGAGTAAATATGTATCAGCCGCCAACCCCTTATGTCACTGGTTTTTCCCTTCATACATTTGAATTGGTATCAGTTGGCAGATTCTCACTCAAGCCCAACCCAGTATGGGAGATAAAAAAATGACAGTGTGAAATTATATATCGTGAAAATAAAAGAACTTAAAGTGGCAAAAATGATGTAGTGATGAAAGAGATGAAGTAAGTGCATTTAACATACCAGGTGCTTTACTTCTGTAAGAATGGCCCTTACACTCCAGTTCTTCACATGTTCCTTGTAGTGTAACTTGCCCAACGCCCCAGAAGTCTGACAGTTGCTCTGCACATTAGGGTATGTGCACACGATGAGAGGCTTTTACGTCTGAAAAGACAGGACTGTTTTCAGGAGAAAACAGCTGCCTCGTTTCAGACGTAAAAGCTCCTCCTCGTAATATGCGAGGCATCTGTGACGCTCGTAAATCTTGAGCTGCTCTTCATTGACTTCAATGAAGAACGGCTCAAATTACGTTGCAAAGAAGTGTCCTGCACTTCTTTGCCGAGGCAGTCAATTTACGTGTCGTCGTTTGACAGCTGTCAAATGACGACGCGTAAATTACAGGTCGTCTGCACAGTACGTCGGCAAACCCATTCAAATGAATGGGCAGATGTTTGCCGACGTATTGTAGCCCTATTTTCAGGCGTAAAACGAGACATAATACGCCTCGTTTACGTCTGAAAATAGGTCGTGTGAACCCAGCCTTACAAGGGTTGCAGCGACAGTTGCCAGAACCACGCCCTCTTTTTAAACCTGTTAAGTGCTAAGCAGCTATTGGCTGAAGCTTCAGGAACAAACCAATCACCACTGGGGTTTTCTATGAACAGTAAAGAAGCTGAATGCTCCCCCTCCACACAGTAAACTTGTTCCCGTACCCCCTGTGTGCTGCCACAGCAGCAGTAATATAATGTGTATGTGTATTTTTTGGGTTAGTTATAATGTTGCAATTTATCTTCCTATGTACAGTGAAGGAAATAAGTATTTGATCCCTTGCTGATTTTGTAAGTTTGCCCACTGTCAAAGACATGAACAGTCTAGAATTTTTAGGCTAGGTTAATTTTACCAGTGAGAGATAGATTATATTTAAAAAAAAAAACAGAAAATCACATAGTCAAAATTACATATATTTATTTGCATTGTGCACAGAGAAATAAGTATTTGATCCCCTACCAACCATTAAGAGTTCAGCCTCCTCCAGACCAGTTACACGCTCCAAATCAACTTGGTGCCTGCATTAAAGACAGCTGTCTTAAATGGTCACCTGTATAAAAGACTCCTGTCCACAGACTCAATTAATCAGTCTGACTCTAACCTCTACAACATGGGCAAGACTAAAGAGCTTTCTAAGGATGTCAGGGACAAGATCATAGACCTGCACAAGGCTGGAATTGGCTACAAAACCATAAGTAAGACGCTGGTTGAGAAGGAGACAACTGTTGGTGCAATAGTAAGAAAATGGAATACATACAAAATGACTGTCAATCGACATCGATCTGGGGCTCCATGCAAAATCTCACCTCGTGGGGTATCCTTGATCCTGAGGAAGGTGAGAGCTCAGCCGAAAACTACACGGGGGAACTTGTTAATGATCTCAAGGCAGCTGGGACCACAGTCACCAAGAAAACCATTGGTAACACATTACACCGTAATGGATTAAAATCCTGCAGTGCCCGCAAGGTCCCCCTGCTCAAGAAGGCACATGTACAGGCCCGTCTGAAGTTTGCAAATGAACATCTGGATGATTCTGAGAGTGATTGGGAGAAGGTGCTGTGGTCAGATGAGACTAAAATTGAGCTCTTTGGCATTAACTCAACTCGCCGTGTTTGGAGGAAGAGAAATGCTGCCTATGACCCAAAGAACACCGTCCCCACTGTCAAGCATGGAGGTGGAAACATTATGTTTTGGGGGTGTTTCTCTGCTAAGGGCACAGGACTACTTCACCGCATCAATGGGAGAATGGATGGAGCCATGTACCGTCAAATCCTGAGTGACAACGTCCTTCCCTCCACCAGGACATTAAAAATGGCTCGTGGCTGGGTCTTCCAGCACGACAATGACCTAAAACATACAGCCAAGGCAACAAAGGAGTGGCTCAAAAAGAAGCACATTAAGGTCATGGAGTGGCCTAGCCAGTCTCCAGACCTTAATCCCATCGAAAACTTATGGAGGGAGCTGAAGATCCGAGTTGCAAAGAGGAGTGGGCCAAAATTCCATCTAACATGTGTGCAAACCTCATCATCAACTACAAAAAAGTCTGACTGCTGTGCTTGCCAACAAGGGTTTTGCCACCAAGTATTAAGTCTTGTTTGCCAAAGGGATCAAATACTTATTTCTCTGCGCACAATGCAAATAAATATATATAATTTTGACTATGTGATTTTCTGTTTTTTTTAAAAAATATAATCTATCTCTCACTGGTAAAATTAACCTAGCCTAAAAATTCTAGACTGTTCATGGCTTTGACAGTGGGCAAACGTACAAAATCAGCAAGGGATCAAATACTTATTTCCTTCACTGTACATGTACTCCCCTTAATATGCTACAATGGTTTATTCCAACAGTCATACCTGTAGCCATACATTGTAACATTATGTGGTGACGAGAGTTTCTTTATTAAAAATGTCTTATAAGAGAACTAGACAGGGACCAAACCCTAATAAATATCTATAGGGCAACATTTTATTGTGGAGAATGGCACTGCCCATACAAGGGCATATAGAATAGATCACCATGATATTAGCAGTTATCCAATTAGAAAGTATCCAATACAAATCCTATTGAGAGGAGAAGAAACATGAACTGAATCAGGATATACAGAACATGGAATCTTCTATAGACTATGATAGCACATAGGGGAGAAGCAATCCCACATAGAGGAATGCTAGGAATGGATCTATAGAGGATGGACACAACATAAAGGGGAATTGTGTTACAATCTAAGATGTAACCTTAGCAGCCATAGTGCGTCTATACTAAAATGAGCTACAATGTATATACAGTCATGGGAAAAAGGAAGTTCACTCCACCCCGCATCAATTCTAGGATTTTATATATCAGGGCCTAAATAACAATTGTCTGATCTTCCACAACTTTCTATATGTAAACAAATAACCTCTGGGGACAACAAAAAAACACAAACGATTTCAATGTGTAGCAATTTTTTCAAAAAAGTTCCAACATTCAGAATAATGGTGAAAAAAAATAAGTGCACCCTATAATTCAGTAACATGTATAATCATCTTTAGTAACAATAACACAAATGTTTTGTGTAGGAGTATATCAGTCTCCAACATAATTATGGAGAAAATTACACAAAATTATTTATCTAAGTTTCTCTTTAAGTAATCCTCCAAATCCAGATAATGGTCTGACTTCCATTTAATTGGGTTTTGTGACAATTAAACTGCGCACACCCTTGGGGGAGATTTAGGTTCCAACTTTTACGGAGGTAAAGAAGACCTTGAAGCGAGGAGCTGTAAGTAAATACTGGGGTCTGGAGTTTTTTTTCTCTGGTCTCAGGGTCTCTATTTATTTTAGTTTTAGAGGGCTGGAATTATTTAGGGGGTCTGGTCTAAAGACTGATAATTTTGGGGGCTGTATTTATTTAGGGGTCTGGTCTGTGGTCTGATTTATTTAGGAGGTTTAGTTTGAGATCTGAAGTAATTGTGGGGTCTGGTCTTGGTTTTGAAATAATGATAGGGTTTGGCCTAGGGTCTGTATTAATTTCCGGGGTTTGGTCTGGGGTCTGTATTTATTTAGGAGTTTGGTCTGGGGTCTGTATCAATGTAGGGATCACATCTGGGGTCCGAATTAATTTTGGGATCTGGTCTGAGGTTTGAGTTCATTTTGTAATTTGATCCTTGGTCTTAATTTATTTATAGGTCTGGTCTGAGTTGTAAATTAATTTTGGGGTCTATCTTAGTTTAGGGGTTTGATCTGTGGACTGAATTTATTTATATATTTGATGCTTCCGTTGCCTCCATCCTTAATTTTCTACTTATGCGGGTGTTAAGATGTTCACACGCAAACTCAATAAACTCTGAAAATACGAAGCTGTTTTCAAGGGAAAACAGCTCCTGATTTGCAGACGTTTTTTAAGCGATTTTTGGAGCAGTTTTCTATAGAGTCAATGAAAGACGGCTCCAAAAACGTCCCAAGAAGTGACCTGCACTTCTTTTTCACGGCCGTGTAAAAAAACGGCCCGTTGGAACAGAGCGCCGTTTTTCCCATTGAAATCAATGGGCAGATGTTTGGAGGCGTTATGCGTCCGATTTTTCGGGCGTTTACGGCCCTAAAACTGACCGTGTGAACATACCCTTAGTGTGTGTGGTACTATTTGTTATGATTTTTCCGCCCCTTAGATTTCATTCTTGTGAGCAACATGTCACGTCAGAGGGTCAGCAAGTCAAGAGCCTAAAGAGAAGAAGAGCACACCAGTGCAGTCTGCAGTACAGAGAGAGAAATAGTCTAACAAGAGTCACTATGGCTGACTCCGGTGATTTGCACTCGTTTCTCTCCTCAGCTTTGACATCTTGTTAGACGTAGAGGAGGAGGGTGGACCGTGGTTACCGCCGAATTTTCCAGAGAGGGATTGGGAATCTACAGAATTTTGAAGGAGGGCGGGAGCAGCAGTGAGCCAAGGGCACCCCCAAGTAAAATTTTTGGGTGTGGCCCTGTGAGACCTTATAGGGCACCACACTAGAGTTTTTAGTTAGGTTTAAGGTTCATCCTCCCAATTAAGTGGTCCACAAATCTCCATGGACCTTGAAGCCTAAAGCAGTGCTTGAGTGGTGTGGAGCATGTCACTTCAAATCTGTATCTTTAGCTCTGTGTCATGCACCATTTAGCCCCCAAACTTGGCAAAGTGCAGCCTCTCATTCATGCCTAGAGTAATATCTTGAAAGTTATATTTTTGTTTTTTAAATCCTTTTAAAATTCAATTTTCAATGTGTATTTATTCATATTTATTATGAAAGGGATTATCTCATGAAGACAACTTCTGTATATATGTCTTGTTAGGGCATATGCTGTATGTGCAAGTCCGTTAATAAGTCAGGTACTGCAGTAAAGGGTCTGCGGGGATCCTATGGGTGCCTCGGTGCAATCATTACGCTGATCATTGCAGTTCCTGAAAAATAAAGCAGCTTAAACAAATGCTGTTATATTTTCCTATGGGAAATTAATGTTTTCAAACGACCATATTTTTCGGACTATAAGACGCACCAGACCATAAGACACACCCAGGTTTTAGACAGAGAGTAGGAAAAAAAAAATATAATTTTTTTTATTCTGTTTCACCACATTCTGAGAGCCAACATTTTTTTATAAATTTTTTTATCGATTGAGTGGTGTGAGGGCTTACTTTTTGCAGGACGAGCTGTAGTTTTATTGGCACAATTTTTTGGTACATACGATTGTTTTCATCACTTTTTTTTTCATTTCATATTTTAAGCACTAAAGTGACCCAAAAACTATTTTGATGTTTTCCATTTTTTAACTCATTGTGCGAGTTAAATAATGGTATATTGTTATAGATCGGACTTTTACGGGCACAGCGATACCAAATTATTTTATTTATTACATTGTGCTTGGGGAAAAATGTGAAAAGTTTTTTTTTAAACTTTTAATATTTTTTTTTTTTTTACACATTTTATTAGTTCCCCTAGGGGACTTGAACCAGCGGCCACTTGGCTACATGTGGAATTACTGAAACAGCGCAACTACATGGTTTCCCTAACTCCCATAGTAGTGAATGGCAGTTACGTAAGCAACATAGCATGCAAGCTGTTTCCGTAACTACTGTTCAGTTCTCTGGGAGTTATGGAAACAGCGTAGCTCCGCGGGTTACGCAGTTTCAGTAACTCCACATGCAATCAAGGGGCAGGGAGAGCACAGAAAGCTAGAACGGGGTTTAGGGGGCCCCGTTCTAGAGCTAGGTGCGGGTCTCAGGGGTGGGACCTGCATCTATCTGACATTTATGACATATCCTGTGGATATTCAGAAAAAGCATGGTTGCTATCGGGATTTGTGCTGCTTCAAACACTTTATTTTTTGGATTATATCCTGTGGATATGTCATAAATGTCCTTCATAGAAAAACCCCTATAAATGCCGCGGTCGCTATTGACCACAGTATTTAACTAGTTAAAGGGGTTTGCCGTAAAACGCATTTATCCCCTATCCACAGGATAGGGGCAACACGTGAGATCGCTGGGGGTCTGACCGCTGGGACCCCTAGCGATAAGCAGAACAGGGTCCGAAAGTCACCCAAAGCGCTACATGAGAAGCCTGGACTTCTGGATTCTGTGTCCGGCTTATCTGTTCTGCAGCTCCATAGAGATCAATGGAGAGCTGCTCGCGCATGTGCAGAAGAATCCCATTGATATCTATGAAGCTGCGGGACACAGAACACGGAAGTCAAAGCTTCTCATGCAGCACTCTTGGTAACTTTCGGTCCTGTTCTCCTTATCGATCACACATGTATCCCCTAACCTGTGGATGGGGGATACATGTGTTTTATGGCACAAGCCCTTTAAGCTGCCAGGAACAGCGAAATCGCTGTTCCTGGACGTTCGAGCAGCGTGTCAGAAGCGGACACCTGCAGTGTATGGAGCGGGCTCAGCGCGTGAGCCCGCTTCATACATCATCCCCCTCCAGCTCCATGATGTGCCAGCATGTCATGGGTCGGGAAGGGGTTAAATAATGAAGCGGTCATGGCGCCTGGCGATGCCGGGTACCTTGACTGCGGGCTATAAGATGCAGGGACTTTTTAGCAAGATTTATTCTTGCTCAAAACTGCGTCTTATAGTCCGAAAAATACGGTAAAAGGATTGTCCTAGTACTATTTGTGTAATCAGAAATTTTACCACCCTCTATGTTACCTCTGTGAAGCCCATTATTGTGGACATATTTACCCCTAGAGAAATAGCTTCCGGTGCACAATACCTATGTACTAATTAAATTGAGACAGAATACACATGTATGTGAGGTCATACAATTAACCCATAATCACTGCACATGGGAACCCTTATAAGATATATATAAACCGACGGAAACTTCCCTTAATGCAATAATAAAGAATATCCATTCATTGTAGAGAAAAATACAAAATTCTTAATTAAAACACAAAAACAGCTAAACCTACCGTTTAAAACTACACTTGAAGGTTTGGTTGTAGATAAACCAGTAATAGCAACTTTGTATCTACCCCCCCTCCAAAGTTCATAAAAGCCTAGTGGACCCCCCAGGGAAACCAATAGCCTCCGGCAAAGGGAGTCTGTGTTGGACTGTCTGTTATTTCATAGATGTCAAGGGTTCGGACAGCACTTTGTGGTGGTAGGTGCACGAGTAGGGACCCAATCCAGAAGTACTCGGCACAACAAATTGGAGTGAAATTCTTGAATCTTTTTAATTATGCCAATGTGCATGTGCGACGTTTCAGGTTATGATCTTCATCAAGCACTAAAGAAAATATATAAGAGAAATAATACATATGATACCTCTATACGTATTACGGACACGATAGATATTGTGAGACAGTGACAGGTAAAGTCATTGAGGGAAGGTACATTTCCCCTAGAATCCTGTCATATGTATCCTAGGCTCCAGGGAAGGAGTAGTTCTTGCAATAGAAAGCTCTAGCTTTCCAATCTCGGCTTAAGGAAAAGCCGGAAAAAGGGCCTGGAGTTGGATTGGAGAAGAGCAGGGCGGGTTCCCCAATCCCTAGTCCATCTCTGTTTGTAGGACAAGGCTGCTGCTCAATTAGCTGCACCTGTAGCCTGTGTATAAAAAGGTGCAGACACAGTGTGTGTGAGTCTCACCCCTGACTCAGACTGGAGACTACTAAGGCTGGAGTAGCCTGTATTCTATGTGAGTAAAGACCTGTGTTACTTTGTGTCCAGTGCCTGGTAGGAAGGCACTCGGTATAGTTAGATAATATCTTGTTTAGTTAGTGCTCAGACGAGCCGGATTTATTTTGTATTTTGCCTTGTTGTACAAGAGGCTGTTTCTTTGACAAGAATAAAAACACAGGCAAAGCCCTGTTATGACTTTTAATGCACGGTGTCCCTGTCTCTGGCTACCAAGAAACCGCTGTACCAACCTCTCCTGATGCTAAACCCTCACATATGGTGGAGAATGCGGGCACTGTGATTAGCCCAGAACCCTTTAACGAAGATGCTGAGGTGCCAGCAGTAGGGGTGACCACTGAGCCTGATAAATTTCCTCTGGCTGTTTTTGCTGGTGAAACAGATGAGCAGGAGGAAATTTCTGAGATACCAGAGTTAAATGTATCACGTAACAATTTTGGGACCGCTCAACTTAGCGATCCCACATTGGTAAAAGCCAGGGAAAATACTAAAGGTATTAAATGGAGTGCCTCAACATCCAGGGGCTGATAAGGTGTTTCCACACATGGCGGTTAACCAGGATTTGCTGTATCGGATAGATAACGTACGTGGGGAGGTTGTTGAACAGCTGGTGATACCCCAACCGTATCGTAGAACGGTGTTGGACCTGGCTCATAAACACGTGCTGGGTGGACATCTAGGTTGCGAAAAGACCAGAGAGCGTATCTTACAACGATTCTTCTGGCCGGGGGTATATACGGAAGTTCAGAGGTATTGGGAGTCCTGCCCGGAGTGTCAGATAACGGCTCCTATGCCACATTTTAGGAGTCCGCTGGTGCCTTTGCCTATCATTGGGATCCCTTTTGAAAGAATTGCCATGGATCTGGTCGGCCCTTTAGTCAAATCCTCTAGAGGACATCAATATATCCTAGTGGTGTTGGACTATGCCACACGCTACCCTGAGGCAGTCCCTTTGCAAAATTCCTCTTCAAAAGCCATTGCAAGAGAGTTGTTTTACATGTTTTCCCGTACTGGTTTACCTAAGGAAATCCTTACCGATCAGGGAACTCCCTTTATGTCCAAAATCACCAAGGAATTATGTAAACTGCTGAACATTAAACACCTGTGTACCTCTATATATCACCCTCAAACTGATGGTCTTGTCGAAAGATTCAATAAGACATTAAAAGGCATGTTAAGGAGGGTGGTTAGTAAGGATGGGAAGGATTGGGACTGTCTTCTGCCCTATTTGATGTTCGCTGTACGTTAAGTTCCTCAATCATCCACAGGGTTTTCTCCTTTCGAACTTGTATACGGCAGACAACCCCATGGTCTCCTGAACATAGCCAAGGAAACCTGGGAGCAAGAGTCCACACCTTATAGGAGTGTAATTGAGCATGTTACGTTGATGCAAGACCGAATCGCTGCGGTCATGCCGATAGTTAAGGAACACTTGGAGCAAGCTCAGGATGCTCAGAGCAGGGTATATAACCGAACTGCTAAAGTTAGAAATTTTAACTCTGGTGATCGAGTGTTGGTCTTAGTGCCAACCGTAGAAAGCTAATTTCTTGCTAGATGGCAAGGGCCGTATGAGATAATTGAAAAGGTGGGGGATGTAAATTATAAAGTTTACCAACCAGGTAAAAGGAAGACAGTGCAGTTATACCATGTAAACTTAATTAAGCCATGGAAAGAAAGAGAGACCCTCATGGCAGTAAGGACCCCCTATAGTCCTAACCCAGATGTGTATGTGTCAGAATCCCTCGCAAAGCCACAGAAACAGGAGACAAAAGAGTTTGTGCATAGAAACACAGACGTGTTTTCAGAACTGCCAGGACAGACCAGTATAATAAAACATGACATTGTGACCGAGCCTCAGGTTCGGGTCCACTTGAAACCCTACAGAGTCCCTGAAGCTCGTAGACAAGCCATATCTGAGGAGGTCAAGAAAATGCTAGACCTTTGGATTATTGAAGAGTCAAAAAGTGAATGGTCAAGTCCCATTTTATTGATTCCGAAACCAGATGGGTCATTGCGTTTCTGTAACGACTTCCGCAAGTTAAATGAGATGTCAAAGTTTGACGCATACCCAATGCCAAGAGTTGACGAGTTAATAGAGAGACTGGGCCATTCAAGGTATTTTTCAACACTTGATTTAACCAAAGGCTATTGACAAGTACCCCTCACGGAGGGCGCCAAAGAGAAAACTGCGTTCATCACCCCGGATGGTCTGTTTCAATATATTTGTTTACCATTTGGGCTACATGGGGCTCCAGCGACCTTTCAAAGGTTAATGGACATAGTCCTCAAACCCCATCGTCGGTATGCTTCGGCATATCTGGAAGACATTATAATCTTTAGGGATGACTGGGAAAGCCACTTACCAAAAGTACAAGCAGTACTAAACTCCCTCAAAAGCCGCGGGGTTAACAGCAAACCCAAAGAAATGTTCCTTAGGCTTGGAGGAAGCGCGGTTTCATGGGGTACATAATTGAGAGAGGGGTGATAAAGCCACAGGTCAACAAAGTTGAGGCTATCGAAAACTGGCCCCAGCCCTCAACCAAAAAGCAGGTCAGAGCTTTTCTAGGAATTGTAGCTTATTACCGCAGGTTCATTCCAAACTTTGCCAGCACAGCAGCGCCCCTGACAGATCTTACCAAGGGAAGTAAGTCTGTCATGGTCAAGTGGGACACGAAGGCTGAAAGCGCCTTTCAAGAGTTGAAACTGGCCCTGTATAACCAACCAGTCTTAGTCACTCCTGACTTCAAAAAGGAGTTTGTTGTCCAAACTGATGCTTCTAATGTGGGGCTCTGAGCAGTTCTGTCACAAGAGGTGGGTGGTGAGGAACATCCTGTGACCTATTTGAGCAGAAAACTTACCCCGGCTGAGAAAAACTATAGCATAGTTGAACGGGAGTGCTTGGCAATTAAGTGGGCACTTGAGTCCCTGAGATATTATTTATTGGGTCGTCGGTTTAGGTTGGTTACAGACCACTCTACTCTTACGTGGATGTGTCAAGCTAAAGAGAGAAATGCAAGAGTTACACGGTGGTTTCTTACTTTGCAGAACTTCAAATATACTGTGGAACACAGAGCAGGAAAACTGCATGGCAATTCTGACGCTTTGTCTAGGACACACTGCCTTCTAGCTAAATGTGTCCGATCCCACGGGCTCGAACAGGGGAAGAGGGTATGTGAGACAGTGACAGGTAAAGTCATTGAGGGAAGGTACATTTCCCCTAGAATCCTGTCATATGTATCCTAGGCTCCAGGGAATGAGCAGTTCTTGCAATAGAAAGCTCTAGCTTTCCAATCTCGGCTTAAGGAAAAGCCGGAAAAAGGGCCTGGAGTTGGATTGGAGGAGAGCAGGGCGGGTTCCCCAATCCCTAGTCCATCTCTGTTTGTAGGACAAGGCTGCTACACAATTAGCTGCACCTGTAGCCTGTGTATAAAAAGGTGCAGACACAGTGTGTGTGAGTCTCACCCCTGACTCAGACTGGAGACTACTAAGGCTGGAGTAGCCTGTATTCTATGTGAGTAAAGACCTGTGTTACTTTGTGTCCAGTGCCTGGTAGGAAGGCACTCGGTATAGTTAGATAATATCTTGTTTAGTTAGTGCTCAGACGAGCCGGATTTATTTTGTATTTTGCCTTGTTGTACAAGAGGCTGTTTCTTTGACAAGAATAAAAACACAGGCAAAGCCCTGTTATGACTTTTAATGCACATGTCTCTGGCTACAAAGAAACCGCTGTACCAACCTCTCCTGATGCTAAACCCTCACAATATATACAAGAAAAAAAAAATAATGAAAGAAACAAACGAAAATATAAAATTTAAAGAAGAACAAATAACATTCGGCCACTAGAGCAATATCACATGGGAGCAGGTATTGGCATATGGTCTTGCGAGGTGAACAATAGCTGTATGGAATATGTGTGTTACAATAGGAAAATATCTCACATAGGATAAATAGCATATAACATCTATAATAGTAGTATAGTTAAATAGCGAAATAGTCAAGTAGATCGTGAATCTGAGTGCTCCGTGGTACAGATGCAGAGTATTATAAAGAAAATGTTTGGTAGTGCACAGTTGCTCCCTGGCACAGGTTGGCCAGTATGTCATGAGTAATCTCTCTGAGAAATAGATATAATGCACTCTGTCTAGACAGGCCTCTTGGGCAGACACTCTAATGGATATCTAAAATGTATGCTTACCTTATTTCAAATTATGGCTTAGGGTCAGTAACGCGGCTGACCGCATATAGGACGCTGGGGGAGTAGCCCATTTTGCGCCAATATATCTCCCTGATGACGAGAGATGCGTTAGTGCGTCCTGTAGTGATGTCAGCGCGCATCGACCGTATGCTGGAACGCAATATAAGTACCCGCGCATGCGCAATTAGGATGGAGCAGTGTGTTGGTGCCCTCTGGTGGGAAAATACTAACATGACACTTAACGCTGGAAAAGGAGTTAATTAAATCAATAAAGTGGGGATTTTAGAGGGACAGATAGCGAAGTTAGAGGATATATGTCATAAGTAAGGTAAAGGATACCGTATTGTGCATAGGGAGCGGGTACAGACTGACCTCTAGGACAAAATTAGTCAGCGTGCCTGAAAACATGAAAAAAATAAGATGCATTATCCGTATGTGTAATGACTAAATAAAATAACTAGTTAATGGCATTTCAAATTAAAATGAGAACTAATAAAAGCTTTTTAAATAACAATACTGAAGATGCAAAAATAAAAGATAATAATTGTATAGTTAGATAAAGCTGCCAATCTCATTTTCCCCATTAAGTCCTTTGGCGACTAGAGCCTGTAATTTATGGATCCAAAATGCTTGTTTCATAGACTTCTACCTAAAACTCCTGGTGAGTGATTTACCATCATACATTCGGGACTCCACAGAAGTCCTCAATAGACTGGAGGGGGTGTTTATGGGACAGGATGACTTTTTTGTGACGTGTGACGTTGAGTCAATCTATACTACAATTGAACACAAGCATGGCATTGCAGCAACTAGATTCTATTTAAATAGGACCAAACTATTGGTTTCTGTTTAAGGATCGATATTTCCTACAAAAGAGAGGAATGGCAATGGCGGCGACTTGTGTGCCCTCATATGCCAAACTTTTTCTTAGATATTGGAAACAGAATCTACAATTACCCAAGGCAGATGATGGAGGCATCCTGATTTGGATGTGCTTCATTGATGATATACTGTTTTTGTGTCATGGAGAAATTAGAAAGTTTGACATTTTCCTTGCAGGTCTGAATGTCAACCACGGGGCTGCAAACCGTCCGTAAATTACAGACAGTCTGCAAAAATTGGCGCTATCTACTCCGGGGGCTGTTTGTGGCGCTATCTACAAGGGGGAGCTGTGTGGCCATCTGCAAGGGGGGGCTGTGTGGCCATCTGCAAGGGGGAACTGTGTGGCCGTCTGCAAGGGGGAACTGTGTGGCCGTCTGCAAGGGGGAACTGTGTGGCCGTCTGCAAGGGGGAACTGTGTGGCCGTCTGCAAGGGGGAACTGTGTGGCCGTCTGCAAGGGGAAACTGTGTGGCCGTCTGCAAGGGGAAACTGTGTGGCCGTCTACAAGGGGGAGCTGTGTGGCCGTCTACAAGGGGGAGCTGTGTGGCCGTCTACAAGGGGGAGCTGTGTGGCCGTCTACAAGGGGGAGCTGTGTGGCCGTCTACAAGGGGGGCTGTGTGGCCATCTACAAGGGGGGCTGTGTGGCTGTCTACAGAGATGAGTCATGGCTGGAATAAGTCATCACGGTGGTCTGGGCCGGACTTATACAACAAAAGAAAGTGAATGACTCTAATCAGAGAAAACATCACCTAAGTTAGCGAGGGAAAGCTACAAGCGGAGCGGTGATTGGGGAGTCACTCCTAACACACAGGCAACTATTTTGTAATGTGTTTGTAAAAATTTTGGTCTGTCCGTGAATTTTAGATCAGTTGTCCAGAAATTTCTGAAGTGGAGGTTGGCAACCCTGGTCAGCCAGCTCAATATCCGTCTGACTTCTAATGTGAGTCAGACTGATATTGAGTTTCTTGATATCAGATTTGTTAAAGCCACAGATGGACTAATTGGCTCTGATATCTTTAGAAAGATGACATCTGTCAACGCTCTTCTTAATGCAAAATCGTGCAAAGAATGGGTAATTTGTTGTAGGAAGAAGAGGAATAGTGTACCTCTATTGGTACCAGAAGAACGCGCCTCCGTAGGATGAAGAGGAATGGGGCACGCTACGCCCCAGTCGGATCATGGAGAATCACATTTAGGTAGATATGGGCACCAATTGCGTTCGAGAGCGTCGTACTTTCTGGGCCATCAGGCACTTTCCTATCTTTCACCTACATGATAGGAATTTTTGGTGTGATAACAATTCTAAAAAATGCACCAATTCTGGAGATGGAATGGCCGGCTGAAGGGGTAGGAGGAGGCCGGATTTTTTTCTTTTAACAGCATGTGTGAATGCCCTGAAGGCTTACATACATGTTGTTAAATACATTTTTCTCAGCCTGATAGTCCAGAATATATAGAAGTTTGTCGAAAGTTGAGTCGGCGAATGTGTTTCAGTTCGAATTGGCGTTGTGCCCCTAATTATTTCTCACATTGTGGGCAAAGAATGGGTAATTTGTTGTAGGAAGAAGAGGAATAGTGTACCTCTATTGGTATCAGAAGAACGCGCCTCCGTAGGATGAAGAGGAATGGGGCGCGCTACGCCCCAGTCGGATCATGGAGAATCACATTTAGGTAGATATGGACACTAATTGCGTTCGAGAGCGTCGTACTTTCTGGGCCATCACGCACTATCCTATCTTTCACCTACAAGATAGGAATTTTTGATGTGATAACACTTCTAAAAAATGCACCAATTCTGGAGATGGAATGGCCGGCTGAAGGGGTAGGAGGAGGCCGGATTTTTTTTTTTTAACAGCATGTGTGAATGCCCTGAAGGCTTACATACATGTTGTTAAATACATTTTTCTCAGCCTGTTAGTCCAGAATATATAGAAGTTTGTCGCACGTTGAGTCGGCGAATGTGTTTTAGTTCGAATTGGCGTTGTGCCCCTAATTCTTTCTCACATTGTGGGCAAAGAATGGGTAATTTGTTGTAGGAAGAAGAGGAATAGTGTACCTCTATTGGTACCAGAAGAACGCGCCTCCATAGGATGAAGAGGAATGGGGCGCGCTACGCCCCAGTCGGATCATGGAGAATCACATTTAGGTAGATATAGACACCAATTGCGTTCGAGAGCGTCGTACTTTCTGGGCCATCAGGCACTTTCCTATCTTTCACCTACATGATAGGAATTTTTGGTGTGATAACACTTCTAAAAAATGCACCAATTCTGGAGATGGAATGGCCGGCTGAAGGGGTAGGAGGAGGCCGGATTTTTTTCTTTTAACAGCATGTGTGAATGTCCTGAAGGCTTATATACATGTTGTTAAATACATTTTTCTCAGCCTGATAGTCCAGAATATATAGAAGTTTGTCGCAAGTTGAGTCGGCGAATGTGTTTCAGTTCGAATTGGCGTTGTGCCCCTAATTATTTCTCACATTGTGGGCAAAGAATGGGTAATTTGTTGTAGGAAGAATTGGAATAGTGTATTAATATTGGTACCAGAAGAACGCGCCTCCGTAGGATGAAGAGGAATGTGGCGCGCTAGGCCCCAGTCGGATCATGGAGAATCACATTTAGGTAGATATGGACACCAATTGCGTTCGAGAGCGTCGTACTTTCTGGGCCATCAGGCACTTTCCTATCTTTCACCTACATGATAGGAATTTTTGGTGTGATAACACTTCTAAAAAATGCACCAATTCTGGAGATGGAATGGCCGGCTGAAGGAGTAGGAGGAGGCCGGATTTTTTTCTTTTAACAGCATGTGTGAATGTCCTGAAGGCTTACATACATGTTGTTAAATACATTTTTCTCAGCCTGTTAGTCCAGAATATATAGAAGTTTGTCGCACGTTGAGTCGGCGAATGTGTTTTAGTTCGAATTGGCGTTGTGCCCCTAATTCTTTCTCACATTGTGGGCAAAGAATGGGTAATTTGTTGTAGGAAGAAGAGGAATAGTGTACCTCTATTGGTATCAGAAGAACGCGCCTCCGTAGGATGAAGAGGAATGGGGCGCGCTACGCCCCAGTCGGATCATGGAGAATCACATTTAGGTAGATATGGACACTAATTGCGTTCGAGAGCGTCGTACTTTCTGGGCCATCACGCACTATCCTATCTTTCACCTACAAGATAGGAATTTTTGATGTGATAACACTTCTAAAAAATGCACCAATTCTGGAGATGGAATGGCCGGCTGAAGGGGTAGGAGGAGGCCGGATTTTTTTTTTTTAACAGCATGTGTGAATGCCCTGAAGGCTTACATACATGTTGTTAAATACATTTTTCTCAGCCTGATAGTCCAGAATATATAGAAGATTGTCGCATGTTGAGTCGGCAAATGTGTTTTAGTTCGAATTGGCGTTGTGCCCCTAATTCTTTCTCACATTGTGGGCAAAGAATGGGTAATTTGTTGTAGGAAGAAGAGGAATAGTATACTAATATTGGTACCAGAAGAACGCGCCTCCGTAGGATGAAGAGGAATGTGTGAGCGCTACGCCCCAGTCGGATCATGGAGAATCACATTTAGGTAGATATGGACACCAATTGCGTTCGAGAGCGTCGTACTTTCTGGGCCATCAGGCACTTTCCTATCTTTCACCTACATGATAGGAATTTTTGGTGTGATAACACTTCTAAAAAATGCACCAATTCTGGAGATGGAATGGCCGGCTGAAGGGGTAGGAGGAGGCCGGATTTTTTTCTTTTAACAGCATGTGTGAATGTCCTGAAGGCTTACATACATGTTGTTAAATAAATTTTTCTCAGCCTGTTAGTCCAGAATATATAGAAGTTTGTTGCACGTTGAGTCGGCGAATGTGTTTTAGTTCGAATTGGCGTTGTGCCCCTAATTCTTTCTCACATTGTGGGCAAAGAATGGGTAATTTGTTGTAGGAAGAAGAGGAATAGTGTACCTCTATTGGTACCAGAAGAACGCGCCTCCGTAGG
Source organism: Rhinoderma darwinii (assembly GCF_050947455.1). Classification (NCBI taxonomy): domain Eukaryota; kingdom Metazoa; phylum Chordata; class Amphibia; order Anura; family Rhinodermatidae; genus Rhinoderma; species Rhinoderma darwinii. The sequence goes on along the minus strand of NC_134688.1, from coordinate 148,567,448 downwards.
ATGAAGAGGAATGTGGCGCGCTACGCCCCAGTCGGATCATGGAGAATCACATTTAGGTAGATATGGACACTAATTGCGTTCGAGAGCGTCGTACTTTCTGGGCGATCACGCACTATCCTATCTTTCACCTACAAGATAGGAATTTTTGATGTGATAACACTTCTAAAAAATGCACCAATTCTGGAGATGGAATGGCGGGCTGAAGGGGTAGGAGGTGGCCGGATTTTTTTCTTTTAACAGCATGTGTGAATGCCCTGAAGGCTTACATACATGTTGTTAAATACATTTTTCTCAGCCTGATAGTCCAGAATATATAGAAGATTGTCGCACGTTGAGTCGGCAAATGTGTTTTAGTTCGAATTGGCGTTGTGCCCCTAATTCTTTCTCATATTGTGGGCAAAGAATGGGTAATTTCTTGTAGGAAGAAGAGGAATAGTATACTAATATTGGTACCAGAAGAACGCGCCTCCGTAGGATGAAGAGGAATGTGTGCGCGCTACGCCCCAGTCGGATCATGGAGAATCACATTTAGGTAGATATGGACACCAATTGCGTTCGAGAGCGTCGTACTTTCTGGGCCATCAGGCACTTTCCTATCTTTCACCTACATGATAGGAATTTTTGATGTGATAACACTTCTAAAAAATGCACCAATTCTGGAGATGGAATGGCCGGCTGAAGGGGTAGGAGGAGGCCGGATTTTTTTCTTTTAACAGCATGTGTGAATGTCCTGAAGGCTTACATACATGTTGTTAAATAAATTTTTCTCAGCCTGTTAGTCCAGAATATATAGAAGTTTGTTGCACGTTGAGTCGGCGAATGTGTTTTAGTTCGAATTGGCGTTGTGCCCCTAATTCTTTCTCACATTGTGGGCAAAGAATGGGTAATTTGTTGTAGGAAGAAGAGGAATAGTGTACCTCTATTGGTACCAGAAGAACGCGCCTCCGTAGGATGAAGAGGAATGGGGCGCGCTACGCCCCAGTCGGATCATGGAGAATCACATTTAGGTAGATATAGACACCAATTGCGTTTGAGAGCGTCGTACTTTCTGGGCCATCAGGCACTATCCTATCTTTCATCTACATGATAGGAATTTTTGATGTGATAACACTTCTAAAAAATGCACCAATTCTGGAGATGGAATGGCCGGCTGAAGGGGTAGGAGGAGGCCAGATTTTTTTCTTTTAACAGCATGTGTGAATGTCCTGAAGGCTTATATACATGTTGTTAAATACATTTTTCTCAGCCTGTTAGTCCAGAATATATAGAAGTTTGTTGCACGTTGAGTCGGCGAATGTGTTTTAGTTCGAATTGGCGTTGTGCCCCTAATTCTTTCTCATATTGTGGGCAAAGAATGGGTAATTTGTTGTAGGAAGAAGAGGAATAGTGTACCTCTATTGGTACCAGTAGAACGCGCCTCCATAGGATGAAGAGGAATGGGGCGCGCTACGCCCCAGTCGGATCATGGAGAATCACATTTAGGTAGATATAGACACCAATTGCGTTCGAGAGCGTCGTACTTTCTGGGCCATCAGGCACTATCCTATGTTTCATCTACATGATAGGAATTTTTGATGTGATAACACTTCTAAAAAATGCACCAATTCTGGAGATGGAATGGCCGGCTGAAGGGGTAGGAGGAGGCCGGATTTTTTTCTTTTAACAGCATGTGTGAATGTCCTGAAGGCTTATATACATGTTGTTAAATACATTTTTCTCAGCCTGATAGTCCAGAATTTATAGAAGTTTGTCACAAGTTGAGTCGGCGAATGTGTTTCAGTTCGAATTGGCGTTGTGCCCCTAATTCTTTCCCACATTGTGGGCAAAGAATGGGTAATTTGTTGTAGGAAGAAGAGGAATAGTGTATTAATATTGGTACCAGAAGAACGCGCCTCCGTAGGATGAAGAGGAATGTGGCGCGCTACGCCCCAGTCGGATCATGGAGAATCACATTTAGGTAGATATGGGCACCAATTGCGTTCGAGAGCGTCGTACTTTCTGGGCCATCAGGCACTTTCCTATCTTTCACCTACATGATAGGAATTTTTGGTGTGATAACAATTCTAAAAAATGCACTAATTCTGGAGATGGAATGGCCGGCTGAAGGGGTAGGAGGAGGCCGGATTTTTTTCTTTTAACAGCATGTGTGAATGCCCTGAAGGCTTACATACATGTTGTTAAATACATTTTTCTCAGCCTGATAGTCCAGAATATATAGAAGTTTGTCGCACGTTGAGTCAAAACGTTGCATGTACCACAAAATGGTATTATTAAAAACGACAGCTTATCCCACAAAAAATAAGCCCTCATGCCACTTAATCGACGGAAAAATAAAAAAGTTATGGCTCTCGGAATTTGGCGGCACAAAATCAATTTTCTTTTTTACACTTAGGTTTTTACTTGTAAAAATAATAAAATATAGGAAAAACTATATGTATTTGGTATCACCGCAATCGTATTGACCCACAGAATAAAGTTAACATGTTTTAATTTCACAGTGAATTCCGTAAAAACGGCGCACAAAAAAACATGGAGGAATCGCTGTTTTTTTTCATTTTCTTCTCCACAAATAATTTTTTTTCACGTTTCCTAGTACAGTATATGGCAAAATAAATAGTGCTACGAAAAACTACCACTCATCCCGCAAAAATCAAGCCCTCATAGGACTATATAGACGGAAAAATAAAGACATTATGGCTTTTGGATTGTGGGGAGGAAAAAACGAAAATGAAAATCTGAAAAAGGGCTGCGGCGGGAAGGGGTTTTCTGTTGCTTTTGTATTGATGACCTATCCTTCAGGTAGGTCATTAATATCAGATTGGTGGGGGTCCGACTCCCTGCAGCCCACCGTTCTGCTGTCACAGTATCCATAAAACATTTTGCCATCATGAGTAAATATGTATCAGCCGCCAACCCCTTATGTCACTGGTTTTTCCCTTCATACATTTGAATTGGTATCAGTTGGCAGATTCTCACTCAAGCCCAACCCAGTATGGGAGATAAAAAAATGACAGTGTGAAATTATATATCGTGAAAATAAAAGAACTTAAAGTGGCAAAAATGATGTAGTGATGAAAGAGATGAAGTAAGTGCATTTAACATACCAGGTGCTTTACTTCTGTAAGAATGGCCCTTACACTCGAGTTCTTCACATGTTCCTTGTAGTGTAACTTGCCCAACGCCCCAGAAGTCTGACAGTTGCTCTGCACATTAGGGTATGTGCACACGATGAGAGGCTTTTACGTCTGAAAAGACAGGACTGTTTTCAGGAGAAAACAGCTGCCTCGTTTCAGACGTAAAAGCTCCTCCTCGTAATATGCGAGGCATCTGTGATGCTCGTAAATCTTGAGCTGCTCTTCATTGACTTCAATGAAGAACGGCTCAAATTACGTTGCAAAGAAGTGTCCTGTACTTCTTTGCCGAGGCTGTCAATTTACGTGTCGTCGTTTGACAGCTGTCAAACGACGACGCGTAAATTACAGGTCGTCTGCACAGTACGTCGGCAAACCCATTCAAATGAATGGGCAGATGTTTGCCGACGTATTGTAGCCCTATTTTCAGGCGTAAAACGAGACATAATACGCCTCGTTTACGTCTGAAAATAGGTCGTGTGAACCCAGCCTTACAAGGGTTGCAGCGACAGTTGCCAGAACCACGCCCTCTTTTTAAACCTGTTAAGTGCTAAGCAGCTATTGGCTGAAGCTTCAGGAACAAACCAATCACCACTGGGGTTTTCTATGAACAGTAAAGAAGCTGAATGCTCCCCCTCCACACAGTAAACTTGTTCCCGTACCCCCTGTGTGCTGCCACAGCAGCAGTAATATAATGTGTATGTGTATTTTTTGGGTTAGTTATAATGTTGCAATTTATCTTCCTATATACAGTGAAGGAAATAAGTATTTGATCCCTTGCTGATTTTGTAAGTTTGCCCACTGTCAAAGACATGAACAGTCTAGAATTTTTAGGCTAGGTTAATTTTACCAGTGAGAGATAGATTATATTAAAAAAAAACAACAGAAAATCACATAGTCAAAATTACATATATTTATTTGCATTGTGCACAGAGAAATAAGTATTTGATCCCCTACCAACCATTAAGAGTTCAGCCTCCTCCAGACCAGTTACACGCTCCAAATCAACTTGGTGCCTGCATTAAAGACAGCTGTCTTAAATGGTCACCTGTATAAAAGACTCCTGTCCACAGACTCAATTAATCAGTCTGACTCTAACCTCTACAACATGGGCAAGACTAAAGAGCTTTCTAAGGATGTCAGGGACAAGATCATAGACCTGCACAAGGCTGGAATTGGCTACAAAACCATAAGTAAGACGCTGGTTGAGAAGGAGACAACTGTTGGTGCAATAGTAAGAAAATGGAATACATACAAAATGACTGTCAATCGACATCGATCTGGGGCTCCATGCAAAATCTCACCTCGTGGGGTATCCTTGATCCTGAGGAAGGTGAGAGCTCAGCCGAAAACTACACGGGGGAACTTGTTAATGATCTCAAGGCAGCTGGGACCACAGTCACCAAGAAAACCATTGGTAACACATTACACCGTAATGGATTAAAATCCTGCAGTGCCCGCAAGGTCCCCCTGCTCAAGAAGGCACATGTACAGGCCCGTCTGAAGTTTGCAAATGAACATCTGGATGATTCTGAGAGTGATTGGGAGAAGGTGCTGTGGTCAGATGAGACTAAAATTGAGCTCTTTGGCATTAACTCAACTCGCCGTGTTTGGAGGAAGAGAAATGCTGCCTATGAACCAAAGAACACCGTCCCCACTGTCAAGCATGGAGGTGGAAACATTATGTTTTGGGGGTGTTTCTCTGCTAAGGGCACAGGACTACTTCACCGCATCAATGGGAGAATGGATGGAGCCATGTACCGTCAAATCCTGAGTGACAACGTCCTTCCCTCCACCAGGACATTAAAAATGGCTCGTGGCTGGGTCTTCCAGCACGACAATGACCTAAAACATACAGCCAAGGCAACAAAGGAGTGGCTCAAAAAGAAGCACATTAAGGTCATGGAGTGGCCTAGCCAGTCTCCAGACCTTAATCCCATCGAAAACTTATGGAGGGAGCTGAAGATCCGAGTTGCAAAGAGGAGTGGGCCAAAATTCCATCTAACATGTGTGCAAACCTCATCATCAACTACAAAAAAGTCTGACTGCTGTGCTTGCCAACAAGGGTTTTGCCACCAAGTATTAAGTCTTGTTTGCCAAAGGGATCAAATACTTATTTCTCTGCGCACAATGCAAATAAATATATATAATTTTGACTATGTGATTTTCTGTTTTTTTTAAAAAATATAATCTATCTCTCACTGGTAAAATTAACCTAGCCTAAAAATTCTAGACTGTTCATGGCTTTGACAGTGGGCAAACGTACAAAATCAGCAAGGGATCAAATACTTATTTCCTTCACTGTACATGTACTCCCCTTAATATGCTACAATGGTTTATTCCAACAGTCATACCTGTAGCCATACATTGTAACATTATGTGGTGACGAGAGTTTCTTTATTAAAAATGTCTTATAAGAGAACTAGACAGGGACCAAACCCTAATAAATATCTATAGGGCAACATTTTATTGTGGAGAATGGCACTGCCCATACAAGGGCATATAGAATAGATCACCATGATATTAGCAGTTATCCAATTAGAAAGTATCCAATACAAATCCTATTGAGAGGAGAAGAAACATGAACTGAATCAGGATATACAGAACATGGAATCTTCTATAGACTATGATAGCACATAGGGGAGAAGCAATCCCACATAGAGGAATGCTAGGAATGGATCTATAGAGGATGGACACAACATAAAGGGGAATTGTGTTACAATCTAAGATGTAACCTTAGCAGCCATAGTGCGTCTATACTAAAATGAGCTACAATGTATATACAGTCATGGGAAAAAGGAAGTTCACTCCACCCCGCATCAATTCTAGGATTTTATATATCAGGGCCTAAATAACAATTGTCTGATCTTCCACAACTTTCTATATGTAAACAAATAACCTCTGGGGACAACAAAAAAACACAAACGATTTCAATGTGTAGCAATTTTTTCAAAAAAGTTCCAACATTCAGAATAATGGTGAAAAAAAATAAGTGCACCCTAAAATTCAGTAACATGTATAATCATCTTTAGTAACAATAACACAAATGTTTTGTGTAAAAGTATATCAGTCTCCAACATAATTATGGAGAAAATTACACAAAATTATTTATCTAAGTTTCTCTTTAAGTAATCCTCCAAATCCAGATAATGGTCTGACTTCCATTTAATTGGGTTTTGTGACAATTAAACTGCGCACACCCTTGGGGGAGATTTAGGTTCCAACTTTTACGGAGGTAAAGAAGACCTTGAAGCGAGGAGCTGTAAGTAAATACTGGGGTCTGGAGTTTTTTTTCTCTGGTCTCAGGGTCTCTATTTATTTTAGTTTTAGAGGGCTGGAATTATTTAGGGGGTCTGGTCTAAAGACTGATAATTTTGGGGGCTGTATTTATTTAGGGGTCTGGTCTGTGGTCTGATTTATTTAGGAGGTTTAGTTTGAGATCTGAAGTAATTGTGGGGTCTGGTCTTGGTTTTGAAATAATGATAGGGTTTGGCCTAGGGTCTGTATTAATTTCCGGGGTTTGGTCTGGGGTCTGTATTTATTTAGGAGTTTGGTCTGGGGTCTGTATCAATGTAGGGATCACATCTGGGGTCCGAATTAATTTTGGGATCTGGTCTGAGGTTTGAGTTCATTTTGTAATCTGATCCTTGGTCTTAATTTATTTATAGGTCTGGTCTGAGTTGTAAATTAATTTTGGGGTCTATCTTAGTTTAGGGGTTTGATCTGTGGACTGAATTTATTTATATATTTGATGCTTCCGTTGCCTCCATCCTTAATTTTCTACTTATGCGGGTGTTAAGATGTTCACACGCAAACTCAATAAACTCTGAAAATACGAAGCTGTTTTCAAGGGAAAACAGCTCCTGATTTGCAGACGTTTTTTAAGCGATTTTTGGAGCAGTTTTCTATAGAGTCAATGAAAGACGGCTCCAAAAACGTCCCAAGAAGTGACCTGCACTTCTTTTTCACGGCCGTGTAAAAAAACGGCCCGTTGGAACAGAGCGCCGTTTTTCCCATTGAAATCAATGGGCAGATGTTTGGAGGCGTTCTGCGTCCGATTTTTCGGGCGTTTACGGCCCTAAAACAGACCGTGTGAACATACCCTTAGTGTGTGTGGTACTATTTGTTATGATTTTTCTGCCCCTTAGATTTCATTCTTGTGAGCAACATGTCACGTCAGAGGGTCAGCAAGTCAAGAGCCTAAAGAGAAGAAGAGCACACCAGTGCAGTCTGCAGTACAGAGAGAGAAATAGTCTAACAAGAGTCACTATGGCTGACTCCGGTGATTTGCACTCGTTTCTCTCCTCAGCTTTGACATCTTGTTAGACGTAGAGGAGGGTGGACCGTGGTTACCGCCGAATTTTCCAGAGAGGGATTGGGAATCTACAGAATTTTGAAGGAGGGCGGGAGCAGCAGTGAGCCAAGGGCACCCCCAAGTAAAATTTTTGGGTGTGGCCCTGTGAGACCTTATAGGGCACCACACTAGAGTTTTTAGTTAGGTTTAAGGTTCATCCTCCCAATTAAGTGGTCCACAAATCTCCATGGACCTTGAAGCCTAAAGCAGTGCTTGAGTGGTGTGGAGCATGTCACTTCAAATCTGTATCTTTAGCTCTGTGTCATGCACCATTTAGCCCCCAAACTTGGCAAAGTGCAGCCTCTCATTCATGCCTAGAGTAATATCTTGAAAGTTATATTTTTGTTTTTTAAATCCTTTTAAAATTCAATTTTCAATGTGTATTTATTCATATTTATTATGAAAGGGATTATCTCATGAAGACAACTTCTGTATATATGTCTTGTTAGGGCATATGCTGTATGTGCAAGTCCGTTAATAAGTCAGGTACTGCAGTAAAGGGTCTGCGGGGATCCTATGGGTGCCTCGGTGCAATCATTACGCTGATCATTGCAGTTCCTGAAAAATAAAGCAGCTTAAACAAATGCTGTTATATTTTCCTATGGGAAATTAATGTTTTCAAACGACCATATTTTTCGGACTATAAGACGCACCTGACCATAAGACACACCCAGGTTTTAGACAGAGAGTAGGAAAAAAAAATATATAATTTTTTTTTATTCTGTTTCACCACATTCTGAGAGCCAACATTTTTTTATAATTTTTTTTATCGATTGAGTGGTGTGAGGGCTTACTTTTTGCAGGACGAGCTGTAGTTTTATTGGCACAATTTTTTGGTACATACGATTGTTTTCATCACTTTTTTTTTCATTTCATATTTTAAGCACTAAAGTGACCCAAAAACTATTTTGATGTTTTCCATTTTTTAACTCATTGTGCGAGTTAAATAATGGTATATTGTTATAGATCGGACTTTTACGGGCACAGCAATACCAAATTATTTTATTTATTACATTGTGCTTGGGGAAAAATGTGAAAAGTTTTTTTTTAAACTTTTAATATATTTTTTTTTTTTTACACATTTTATTAGTTCCCCTAGGGGACTTGAACCAGCGGCCACTTGGCTACATGTGGAATTACTGAAACAGCGCAACTACATGGTTTCCCTAACTCCCATAGTAGTGAATGGCAGTTACGTAAGCAACATAGCATGCAAGCTGTTTCCGTAACTACTGTTCAGTTCTCTGGGAGTTATGGAAACAGCGTAGCTCCGCGGGTTACGCAGTTTCAGTAACTCCACATGCAATCAAGGGGCAGGGAGAGCACAGAAAGCTAGAACGGGGTTTAGGGGGCCCCGTTCTAGAGCTAGGTGCGGGTCTCAGGGGTGGGACCTGCATCTATCTGACATTTATGACATATCCTGTGGATATTCAGAAAAAGCATGGTTGCTATCGGGATTTGTGCTGCTTCAAACACTTTATTTTTTGGATTATATCCTGTGGATATGTCATAAATGTCCTTCATAGAAAAACCCCTATAAATGCCACGGTCGCTATTGACCACAGTATTTAACTAGTTAAAGGGGTTTGCCGTAAAACGCATTTATCCCCTATCCACAGGATAGGGGCAACACGTGAGATCGCTGGGGGTCTGACCGCTGGGACCCCTAGCGATAAGCAGAACAGGGTCCGAAAGTCACCCAAAGCGCTACATGAGAAGCCTGGACTTCTGGATTCTGTGTCCGGCTTATCTGTTCTGCAGCTCCATAGAGATCAATGGAGAGCTGCTCGCGCATGTGCAGAAGAATCCCATTGATATCTATGAAGCTGCGGGACACAGAACACGGAAGTCAAAGCTTCTCATGCAGCACTCTTGGTAACTTTCGGTCCTGTTCTCCTTATCGATCACACATGTATCCCCTAACCTGTGGATGGGGGATACATGTGTTTTATGGCACAAGCCCTTTAAGCTGCCAGGAACAGCGAAATCGCTGTTCCTGGACGTTCGAGCAGCGTGTCAGAAGCGGACACCTGCAGTGTATGGAGCGGGCTCAGCGCGTGAGCCCGCTTCATACATCATCCCCCTCCAGCTCCATGATGTGCCAGCATGTCATGGGTCGGGAAGGGGTTAAATAATGAAGCGGTCATGGCGCCTGGCGATGCCGGGTACCTTGACTGCGGGCTATAAGATGCAGGGACTTTTTAGCAAGATTTATTCTTGCTCAAAACTGCGTCTTATAGTCCGAAAAATACGGTAAAAGGATTGTCCTAGTACTATTTGTGTAATCAGAAATTTTACCACCCTCTATGTTACCTCTGTGAAGCCCATTATTGTGGACATATTTACCCCTAGAGAAATAGCTTCCGGTGCACAATACCTATGTACTAATTAAATTGAGACAGAATACCACATGTATGTGAGGTCATACAATTAACCCATAATCACTGCACATGGGAACCCTTATAAGATATATATAAACCGACGGAAACTTCCCTTAATGCAATAATAAAGAATATCCATTCATTGTAGAGAAAAATACAAAATTCTTAATTAAAACACAAAAACAGCTAAACCTACCGTTTAAAACTACACTTGAAGGTTTGGTTGTAGATAAACCAGTAATACCAACTTTGTATCTACCCCCCCTCCAAAGTTCATAAAAGCCTAGTGGACCCCCCAGGGAAACCAATAGCCTCCGGCAAAGGGAGTCTGTGTTGGACTGTCTGTTATTTCATAGATGTCAAGGGTTTGGACAGCACTTTGTGGTGGTGGGTGCACGAGTAGGGACCCAATCCAGAAGTACTCGGCACAACAAATTGGAGTGAAATTCTTGAATCTTTTTAATTATGCCAATGTGCATGTGCGACATTTCAGGTTATGATCTTCATCAAGCACTAAAGAAAATATATAAGAGAAATAATACATATGATACCTCTATACGTATTACGGACACGATAGATATTGTGAGACAGTGACAGGTAAAGTCATTGAGGGAAGGTACATTTCCCCTAGAATCCTGTCATATGTATCCTAGGCTCCAGGGAATGAGTAGTTCTTGCAATAGAAAGCTCTAGCTTTCCAATCTCGGCTTAAGGAAAAGCCGGAAAAAGGGCCTGGAGTTGGATTGGAGAAGAGCAGGGCGGGTTCCCCAATCCCTAGTCCATCTCTGTTTGTAGGACAAGGCTGCTGCTCAATTAGCTGCACCTGTAGCCTGTGTATAAAAAGGTGCAGACACAGTGTGTGTGAGTCTCACCCCTGACTCAGACTGGAGACTACTAAGGCTGGAGTAGCCTGTATTCTATGTGAGTAAAGACCTGTGTTACTTTGTGTCCAGTGCCTGGTAGGAAGGCACTCGGTATAGTTCGATAATATCTTGTTTAGTTAGTGCTCAGACGAGCCGGATTTATTTTGTATTTTGCCTTGTTGTACAAGAGGCTGTTTCTTTGACAAGAATAAAAACACAGGCAAAGCCCTGTTATGACTTTTAATGCACATGTCTCTGGCTACAAAGAAACCGCTGTACCAACCTCTCCTGATGCTAAACCCTCACAATATATACAAGAAAAAAAAAATAATGAAAGAAACAAACGAAAATATAAAATTTAAAGAAGAACAAATAACATTCGGCCACTAGAGCAATATCACATGGGAGCAGGTATTGGCATATGGTCTTGCGAGGTGAACAATAGCTGTATGGAATATGTGTGTTACAATAGGAAAATATATCACATAGGATAAATAGCATATAACATCTATAATAGTAGTATAGTTAAAAAGCGAAATAGTCAAGTAGATCGTGAATCTGAGTGCTCCGTGGTACGGATGCAGAGTATTATAAAGAAAATGTTTGGTAGTGCACAGTTGCTCCCTGGCACAGGTTGGCCAGTATGTCATGAGTAATCTCTCTGAGAAATAGATATAATGCACTCTGTCTAGACAGGCCTCTTGGGCAGACACTCTAATGGATATCTAAAATGTATGCTTACCTTATGGCAAATTATGGCTTAGGGTTAGTAACGCGGCTGACCGCATATAGGACGCTGGGGGAGTAGCCCATTTTGCGCCAATATATCTCCCTGATGACGAGAGATGCGTTAGTGCGTCCTGTAGTGATGTCAGCGCGCATCGACCGTATGCTGGAACGCAATATAAGTACCCGCGCATGCGCAATTAGGATGGAGCAGTGTGTTGGTGCCCTCTGGTGGGAAAATACTAACATGACACTTAACGCTGGAAAAGGAGTTAATTAAATCAATAAAGTGGGGATTTTAGAGGGACAGATAGCGAAGTTAGAGGATATATGTCATAAGTAAGGTAAAGGATACCGTATTGTGCATAGGGAGCGGGTACAGACTGACCTCTATGTCAAAATTAGTCAGCGTGCCTGAAAACATGAAAAAAATAAGATGCATTATCCGTATGTATAATGACTAAATAAAATAACTAGTTAATGGCATTTCAAATTAAAATGAGAACTAATAAAAGCTTTTTAAATAACAATACTGAAGATGCAAAAATAAAAGATAATAATTGTATAGTTAGATAAAGCTGCCAATCTCATTTTCCCCATTAAGTCCTTTGGCGACTAGAGCCTGTAATTTATGGATCCAAAATGCTTGTTTCATAGACTTCTACCTAAAACTCCTGGTGAGTGATTTACCATCATACATTCGGGACTCCACAGAAGTCCTCAATAGACTGGAGGGGGTGTTTATGGGACAGGATGACTTTTTTGTGACGTGTGACGTTGAGTCAATCTATACTGCAATTGAACACAAGCATGGCATTGCAGCAACTAGATTCTATTTAAATAGGACCAAACTATTGGTTTCTGTTTAAGGATCGATATTTCCTACAAAAGAGAGGAATGGCAATGGCGGCGACTTGTGTGCCCTCATATGCCAAACTTTTTCTTAGATATTGGAAACAGAATCTACAATTACCCAAGGCAGATGATGGAGGCATCCTGATTTGGATGTGCTTCATTGATGATATACTGTTTTTGTGTCATGGAGAAATTAGAAAGTTTGACATTTTCCTTGCAGGTCTGAATGTCAACCACGGGGCTGCAAACCGTCCGTAAATTACAGACAGTCTGCAAAAATTGGCGCTATCTACACCGGGGGCTGTGTGTGGCGCTATCTACAAGGGGGAGCTGTGTGGCCATCTGCAAGGGGGGGCTATGTGGCCATCTGCAAGGGGGAACTGTGTGGCCGTCTGCAAGGGGGAACTGTGTGGCCGTCTACAAGGGGGAACTGTGTGGCCGTCTACAAGGGGGAACTGTGTGGCCGTCTACAAGGGGGAACTGTGTGGCCGTCTACAAGGGGGAACTGTGTGGCCGTCAACAAGGGGGAACTGTGTGGCCGTCAACAAGGGGGAACTGTGTGTCCGTCTGCAAGGGGGAACTGTGTGTCCGTCTGCAAGGGGGAACTGTGTGTCCGTCTGCAAGGGGGAACTGTGTGGCCGTCTGCAAGGGGGAACTGTGTGGCCGTCTGCAAGGGGGAACTGTGTGGCCGTCTGCAAGGGGGAACTGTGTGGCCGTCTGCAAGGGGGAACTGTGTGGCCGTCTGCAAGGGGGAACTGTGTGGCCGTCTGCAAGGGGGAACTGTGTGGCCGTCTGCAAGGGGGAACTGTGTGGCCGTCTACAAGGGGGAGCTGTGTGGCCGTCTACAAGGGGGAGCTGTGTGGCCGTCTACAAGGGGGAGCTGTGTGGCCGTCTACAAGGGGGAGCTGTGTGGCCGTCTACAAGGGGGAGCTGTGTGGCCGTCTACAAGGGGGGCTGTGTGGCCGTCTACAAGGGGGGCTGTGTGGCTGTCTACAGAGATGAGTCATGGCTGGAATAAGTCATCACGGTGGTCTGGGCCGGACTGATAAAACAAAAGAAAGTGAATGACTCTAATCAGATAAAACATCACCTAAGTTAGCGAGGGAAAGCTACAAGCGGAGCGGTGATTGGGGAGTCACTCCTAACACAGGCAACTATTTTGTAATGTGTTTGTAAAAATTTTGGTCTGTCCGTGAATTTTAGATCAGTTGTCCAGAAATTTCTGAAGTGGAGGTTGGCAACCCTGGTCAGCCAGCTCAATATCCGTCTGACTTCTAATGTGAGTCAGACTGATATTGAGTTTCTTGATATCAGATTTGTTAAAGCCACAGATGGACTAATTGGCTCTGATATCTTTAGAAAGATGACATCTGTCAACGCTCTTCTTAATGCAAAATCGTCTCACCCTCCACAGACATTGAGAGCAGTTCCAACTGGGCAATTTTTAAGAGCATGTCGGATTTGTTCGACTGAGCCCGCTTTTGAAAATCAGGCATCTGACCTTACGGGAAGATTTCACGCTAGAGGATATAAAACAAAAGATATTGAGCATGGATATAGAAGAGCGAAAAATATGCGGAGGAATGATCTACTCATACCTAGACCCAATAAAAGAGACAGCAATGAACAGGTAAGATTTATCACTGGGCTCAATGGTGTGAAATGAAGGCCATTTTTGAGAGATTCTGCCCTATTCTACATACAGATGCGGATCTAAGTATGGTTTTATTAGACTTTCCTCTGATCACTTCACGTAGATCACGCAATCTTAGGGATATTCTAGTAAGGAGCCATTATGTAGCTCCAACCTTAGGGTTTATTTTCAACTCTAAAGGGTCAAAATGGGGGTCATGCCCCTGTGGAGCCTGTTCTTTTATGACTGGATCTCAAAATGTTACTCAGTCCTCAGGGTCAAGGGAATACAAGATTTGTCACATCACGTCGCTTAACTGCCGTGATTTATTATGCGATTTATCCCTGCCGATTGATATATGTAGGTCTTATATCAAGAGAACTTTGTGTAAGGATTATGGAGCATGTGAGGGACACAAAAGGAGCCATGAAGACGGATGAACCGAAAAATTAATGAAACTAAAACCAATACCTCATCATTTTCGAGATCATCAAGGTAATTGGAGGCTCTTGAAGTTTAGGAGTATTTACAAAATCTCTTTGAGACGTAGAGGCGGTAATATTCAAAAAGCCCTTGCCCAACGTGAATGTAAAGGGATTATGAGCCTACAAACCGTTTTTTCCCAAAGCGTTAAATTAGATGGTCAGTTTTGCTCAGTTTTTGTAATGACTAATAACTAGTGAGTGCCATTCTCTGTTATGTTTGATCTTGTGTGTGTAGGAGGTGTTTGTATGGAATTTTCTTACTTATATTTTTAGAACAGACTTCAATTTCTCTGTATTAGATGCCTATAGAGACATCAGTGTCACCCGTGGATGGGACTCGGCTATGAAATTGGAAATGTCTTCATCATACCTGGCATAGGGTTGCACGTGTTTATTTTTCTCGTATATGTGGGGAGGAATGTTTACTCTTTTGAGGATGTATGTAATATGGGAACTCATCTTATAGGAATGGGATATGTATATTTTTGTCGATTGGATTAGACCTTTGTGTTGTGGTGTTTTTTGGTGCACTTTATTCTAATTAACATTTTTTCTTCACTTTTATATATAATATTTTTTTATATATATATATATATATATATATATATAATTCTCTACACATATATGGGCTTTTTTTCTATACTCATAATGACTTCATTTACTGATTATATTCACTGTTACATGTATTGCAATATATATATATAAAAAGTTTTCTCGTGCAGTACGTTATTTGTTTAATTATTGTAAGCTCACTTGGTTACATTAGTGATAATTAGCAATCAAATTGCATACACGTAATTCATGTAACACGCACTTATTAGGTATTTGATTTCACTGCTTTTTTATTTTATTTTCCACATTTTTTTTGTTTTACTTTTTTGTTTGGAGATATGCCACGTGTGTGCACATTGAGCCCCTAGGCATGCATCGGGTCTCTTTCTGCACATGCTTGGCATACTTAAAATTAGTTAGGTATAAGTGACTTTGGTTTATGTGCTCACAAAGATATGTATTGCCAATAATCATAATTATGTTCTCCGTACAATAGGGGTCGCTCTGTGTGGGATGACCTCCATGGGGATTTTATATATACATATATACACACTACCGTTCAAAAGTTTGGGGTCACTCAGACAATTTTGTGTTTTCCATGAAAACTCACATTTATATTTATCAAATGAGTTACAAAATGACTAGAAAATAGAAAATATAGTCAAGACATTGACAAGGTTAGAAATAATGATTTATATTTGAAATAATAATTTTCTCCTTCAAACTTTGCTTTCGTCAAAGAATGCTCCATATGCAGCAATTACAGCATTGCAGACCTTTGGCATTCTAGCTGTTAATTTGCTGAGGTAATCGGGAGAAATTTCCCCCCATGCTTCCAGAAGCCCCTCCCACAAGCTGGATTGGCTTGATGGGCACTTCTTGCATACCATACGGTCAAGCTGCTCTGGAGATGGAATAACCGGCTGAAGGGGAAGGAGGAGGCCGGATTTTTTTCTTTTAACAGCATGTGTGAATGTCCTGAAGGCTTACATACATAATGTAAAATAAATTTTTCTCAGCCTGATAGTCCAGAATATATAGAAGTTTGTCGCACGTTGAGTCGGCGAATGTGTTTAAGTTCGAATTGGCATTGTGCCCCTAATTCTTTCTCACATTGTGGGCAAAGAATGGGTAATTTGTTGTTGGATGAAGAGGAATAGTGTACTAATATTGGTACCAGAAGAACGCGCCTCCGTAGGATGAAGAGGAATGTGGCGCGCTACGCCCCAGTCGGATCATGGAGAATCACATTTAGGTAGATATGGACACCAATTGCGTTCGAGAGCGTCGTACTTTCTGGGCCATCAGGCACTATCCTATCTTTCACCTACATGATGGGAATTTTTAATGTGATAATACTTCTTAAAAATGCACGAATTCTGGAGATGGAATGGCCGGCTGAAGGGGTAGGAGGAGGCCGGATTTTTTTCTTTTAACAGCATGTGTAAATGTCCTGAATGCTTACAGACATGTTGTTAAATACATTTTTCTCAGCGTGATAGTCCAGAATATATAGTAGTTTGTCGCACGTTGAGTTGGCGAATGTGTTTTAGTTTGAATTGGCGTTGTGCCCCTAATTCTTTCTCACATTGTGGGCAAATAATGGGTAATTTGTTGTAGGAAGAAGAGGAATAGTGTACTAATATTGGTACCAGAAGAACGCACCTCCATAGGATGAAGAAGCACATCGCGCTATGCCCCCATCGGATCATGGAGAATCACATTTAGATAGATATGGACATCAATTGCGTTCGAGAGCGTCGTACTTTCTGGGCCATCAGGCACTTTCCTATCTTTCACCTACATGATAGGAATTTTTGGTGTGATAACACTTCTAAAAAATGCACCAATACTGGAGATGGAATGGCCGGCTGAAGGGGTAGGAGAAGGCCGAATTTTTTTCTTTTAACAGCATGTGTGATTGTCCTAAAGGCTTACATACATGTTGTTAAATACATTTTTCTCAGCCTGATAGTCCAGAATATATAGAAGTTTGTCGCACGTTCAGTCAGCGAATGTGTTTTAGTTCGAATTGGCGTTGTGCCCCTAATTCTTTCTCACATTGTGGGCAAAGAATGGGTAATTTGTTGTAGGAAGAAGAGGAATAGTGTACTAATATTGGTACCAGAAGAACGCGCCTCCATAGTATGAAGAGGAATGTGGCGCGCTACGCCCCCGTCGGATCAAGGAGAATCACATTTAGGTAGATATGGACACCAATTGCGTTCGAGAGCGTCGTACTTTCTGGGCCATCAGGCACTATCCTATCTTTCACCTACATGATAGGAATTTTTGATGTGATAACACTTCTAAAAAATGCACCAATTCTGGAGATGGAATGGCCAGCTGAAGGGGTAGGAGGAGGCCGGATTTTTTTCTTTTAACAGCATCGGTGAATGTCCTGAAGGCTTACATACATGTTGTTAAATACATTATTCACAGCCTGATAGTCCAGAATATATAGAAGTTTGTCGCACGTTCAGTCGGCAAATGTGTTTTAGCTCGAATTGGCGTTGTGCCCCTAATTCTTTCTGACATTGTGGGCAAAGAAAGGGTAATTTGTTGTAGGAAGAAGAGGAATAGTGTACTAATATTGGTACCAGAAGAACGCACCTCCATAGGATGAAGAGGAATGTGGCGCTCTACGCCCCCGTCGGATCATGGAGAATCACATTTAGGTAGATATGGACACCAATTGCGTTCGAGAGTGTCGTACTTTCTGGGCCATCAGGCACTATCCTATCTTTCACCTACATGATAGGAATTTTTGGTGTGATAACACTTCTTCAAAATGCACCAATTCTGGAGATGGAATGGCCGGCAGAAGGGGAAGGAGGAGGCCGGATTTTTTTCTTTTAACAGCATGTGTAAATATCCTGAAGGTTTACATACATGTTGTTAAATAAATTTTTCTCAACCTGATAGTCCAGAATATATACACGGTTGTCGCACGTTGAGTCGGCGAATGTGTTTCAGTTCAAATTAGTGTTGTGCCCCTAATTCCCTCTCACATTGTGGGCAAAGAATGGGTAATTTGTTGTAGGAAGAAGAGGTATAGTGTACTAATATTGGTACCAGAAGAACGCGCCTTCAAAGGATGAAGAGGAACACTGCGCGCTACGCCCCTGTCGGATCATGGAAAATAACATTTAGGTAGATAGGTCATTACATTTATTTTTCTCAGCTTGATAATTGTTAAAGTGCTGGTATAATAGCAGGGTTCACTCAACCGTGTCACCCACTATTACTACCTCCTTTATCATTAGGGTCACTGGGGTTCTGCCTAGTTCGCCTACCTTTCTCTTGTACGAACGTTAGTCTACTCGCTTTGCTGCTAAGTAATACAATTGTGTAGTAAATAAAAGGGTAATATTTATTACTAACAATAATCACACTAACATATAAAATACACCAAACACAGAACACAGTAACTGATCACAGTATAGTATCAGTATACCCCAATACATATAACAAGTTAATATATACGGAGTATACTCACACTATATGTAGTACAGTATAAACATGGTATCACAATCCTAATCTATACCGCCACCCACTTACCTAATCATACATAGAAGTTACGTTACAATACAATACACATGCGCACTGTTTCTGTCCCGCGCCCTCCTAGCAATAACTGCCCCTGTGAACTAAAGGGTTAACACGGAATAAGGAGGATAAAGGGTTAACAAGGGGAATGGATTGTTGTGTACCAGGGGATAGCAGGTAAATGGTGGGAAAGGGTTAAACAGGTACCAGGGGATATGCAGATAAAGGGTTGAAGTAAGGAGGGGGAGAGGGTTACGTGTAGCTGCTGTTACACATGGATACTTAGCGGCTCATGTGGTCCAAAGTTGGTGAGTTGGTCTCTGTTGAGAGAGGCAGGAAAAGAGGGAAGAGTGTGGGACAGTTTGTCCTATTGAACCCTCCCGTGCACATCTGTGTGACATCACGTGCAAGGTGGAACATGGGTTTATGGCTCCCCCCATGTAATCTGGCGAGGGGGGGGGCTAGCAGTGGGAACTTCCTGCTTCCTGGAAATACAGGATTTGTTCACTGCTTTTGGGCTTCCACCCCCCAGGGCCCTTATTTAACCTCCTTCACTACATCCGCCGTATATATATATGGCACTGTTGGGAATGCACTCCCGCAAACCACAGCAGATGCTGCACTCAATAGAGAGTGCAGCATCTGAGGGGTTTTTACCCGACTGCCACCTCAGCGACACAACCGCTGGGTTGGTATGACAAGGAAGCCATATAATGGTCCCCCGTGTCTGCCTTGTATGGAAGCCTCCGGCGGGTCCACATACGCTTGCTGTCAGTGAGAACCTGACAGCTCTATTACACTACACTGTGTATTAAAATAGCGATCAGAAAAAAAACTGTTACTAAAAACGTTGTAGAAAAATCAAGTTTCAAATAAAAGCAAAAAAAAAAAAAAAAGAGTGCCTTTTTCCCCATTAAAAGTATTATTGGACAAAAACTTAAAAAATACAAATAAAACTATACATAATTGGTATCGCCGCATCTGTAACGACCCAAGCTATAAAACGACTATGTAATTTATCCCACACGGTGAACGCCGTAAAAAGAAAACAAAAAAATGAAGAACAAAGCCAGAATCTGTTTTTAGGTCACATCTCCTCCCATAAAATGGAATAAAAAGTAATCAAAAAGTCACATTTACTCCAAAATAGTACCAATAAATAACAACCCGTCCCGTAAAAACAAGATCCCTGACACAGCATTGTCCACACGAAAATAAAAAATGGGTCTTAGAATATGGCGACACAGAAAACAAATTTTTTTTTTTAAAAAGTGATTTTATTGTGCAAAAGCTGCAATACATGAAAAAGATTTGGTATTGCTGTAATCGTATCAACCCGCAGAATAAAGTCAGTGGCGGATTATCATTAGGGCGTTTCGGGCGGTCGCCCGGGGCCCAAGGCTGCCAGGGGGCCCAAGGCTCCCAGGGGGCCTATGACCGCCCGAACCCCCTCATGCCCAGTGGCGTCGCTAGCACCGGAGGGAGCCCCGGTGCCAGGACCGCACCTGTCAGGCGAGCTTTGCTTCTACTTAGCAGCCGTGGTCTGTGCTGCTTTAGAAGCTCCCCCTCCAGCCCCCCTTCCCTGCTCTAAACATCTCTCCTCTGCTGCTAGCTGTCGGGACATGGGGGGGGGAGACTGTCGGCGGGCTCTGTGCTGTGAGCAGGAGAAGAGCTGCAGTGAAGACATAAAAGGTAAGTGCATGTGTGTTTAATGTCCATATTCATGTATGTTTAATATCCATATTCATGTGTGTTTAATGTCCATATTAATGTATGTTTAATGTCCATATTCATGTATGTTTAATGTCCATATTCATGTGTTTACAAGGTGTACTTTGTGTATAATGTGCATACTCGTGTATAATGTGCCTACTTTGTGTATAATGTGCATACTCGTGTGTACTTTGTGTACTATGCATACTTTGTGTATAATGTGCCTACTTTGTGTATAATGTGCCTACTTTGTGCATAATGTGCGTACTTTGTACTGTGCGTACTTTGTGCATAATGTGTGTACTGTGCGTACTTTGTGCATAATGTGCGTACTTTGCGCATAATGTGCGTACTTTGCGCATAATGTGCGTACTTTGCGCATAATGTGCGTACTTTGCGCATAATGTGCGTACTTTGCGCATAATGTGCGTACTTTGCGCATAATGTGCGTACTTTGCGCATAATGTGCGTACTTTGCGCATAATGTGCGTACTTTGCGCATAATGTGCGTACTTTGCGCATAATGTGCGTACTTTGCGCATAATGTGGTACTTTGTGTACTGTGCATACTGTACGTACTGTGCCTACTTTGTGCATAATGTGCGTACTTTGTGCATAATGTGCGTACTTTGTGCATAATGTGCGTACTTTGTGCATAATGTTCCTACTTTGTGCATAATGTCCTTACTTTGTGCATAATGTGCGTACTTTGTGCATAATGTCCTTACTTTGTGCATAATGTGCGTACTTTGTGCATAATGTGGTACTTTGTGTACTGTGCATACTTTGTGCATAGTTACATAGTTACATAGTTACATAGTTAGTACGGCTGAAAAAAGACACATGTCCATCAAGTTCAACCAAGGGAAGGGAAAAGGGAAGGAAAAATTTCTACACATAGGAGCTAATATTTTTTTGTTCTAGGAAATTATCTAACCCTTTTTTAAAGCCATCTACTGTCCCTGCTGTGACCAGCTCCTGCGGTAGGCTATTCCATAAATTCACAGTTCTCACAGTAAAGAAGGCTTGTCGCCTCTGCAGCTTGAACCTTTTTTTCTCCAGACGGAGGGAGTGCCCCCTTGTTTTTTGAGGGGGTTTTACAAGGAACAGGATTTCACCATATTTTTTGTATGTGCCATTAATATATTTATATAAGTTAATCATGTCCCCCCTTAGTCGTCTTTTTTCAAGGCTAAATAGGTTTAATTCTTTCAATCTTTCCTCATAACTTAAATTCTCCATGCCCCTTATTAGCTTCGTTGCTCTTCTTTGTATTTTTTCCAACTCCAGGGCATCCTTTCTATGAACTGGAGCCCAGAACTGAACTGCATATTCTAGATGAGGCCTCACTAATGCTTTGTAAAGTGGCATTATTACATCCCTGTCCCGCGAGTCCATGCCTCTTTTAATACACGACAATATCCTGCTGGCCTTTGAAGCAGCTGATTGACACTGCATGCTGTTATTGAGTTTATGATTTACAAGTACACCCAGATCCTTCTCAACAAGTGAATCCGCCAGTGTAGCGCCCCCTAGGACATATGATGCATGCAGGTTGTTGGTACCAAGATGCATAACTTTACATTTATCTACATTAAACTTCATTTGCCAAGTGGACGCCCAAACACTTAGTTTGTTTAAATCTGCCTGTAATTCATGAACATCTTCCATAGTCTGAACTATATTACATAGCTTGGTGTCATCTGCAAAAATAGAAATAGTGCTATTAATCCCTTCCTCTATATCATTAATAAATAAGTTGAATAATAGTGGTCCCAGCACTGAACCCTGGGGTACACCACTTATAACCGGGGACCATTCAGAGAAGGAATCATTGACCACAACCCTCTGGATACGGTCCTTGAGCCAATTCTCAATCCAATTACAAACTATATTTTCTAAACCTATAGTCCTTAATTTACCCATTAGGCGTCTATGGGGGACAGTGTCAAATGCCTTTGCAAAGTCCAAAAACACTAAATCCACAGCGGCCCCTCTGTCTAGACTTCTGCTCACCTCTTCATAAAAACAGATTAGGTTAGTTTGACAACTTCTGTCCTTAGTAAAACCGTGCTGGCTGTCACTTATAATGCTATTTATTGTCACATAATCCTGTATATAGTCCCTCAATAGCCCCTCAAACATTTTCCCCACGATGGATGTTAAGCTTACTGGTCTATAATTACCCGGGGAAGACCTAGAGCCCTTTTTGAAAATAGGCACCACATTTGCCCTGCGCCAGTCCCTTGGCACTATACCTGTCACTAGAGATTCTCTGAATATTATGAAAAGGGGGACAGAAATAACTGAACTAAGCTCTTTAAGAATTCTAGGGTGTAACCCATCTGGTCCCGGAGCCTTGTGCACATTTATTTTATTTAATTTAGCTTGGACCATCTCTACATTCATCCAATTCAGTATATCAACTGATATATTAACAGCACTGGCACCGGCTACATCAGCTGCTCTTTCTTCTGTTGTATATACAGAGCTAAAGAACCCATTTAGTAACTCTGCCTTCTCTTGATCCCCTGTGATCAACTCCCCATTACCATTATCTAGGGGTCCTACATGTTCAGACCTTGGCTTTTTTGCATTTATATGCTTGAAGAATTTTTTAGGATTTGTTTTACTATCCTTGGCCACCTGCCTTTCATTTTGTATTTTTGCTAATTTTATTACATTTTTACAGATTTTATTAAGCTCTTTATATTTTACAAAGGCTACAGCTGTACCCTCAGATTTGTATTTTTTAAATGCCCTTTTTTTGTCATGTATTGCCCCTTTCACAGAAGGTGTAAGCCATGTGGGGTTTAATTTGAGTCGTTTATACTTATTACCTGTAGGAATAAATTTTGCACTATAATAACTCAAAGTAGATTTGAAAATCTCCCATTTATCATTTGTTCCATTATTTGACATTAGTTCTTCCCAGTCTATATCCTGAATTGCAGCCCTCATCCTGGGGAAATTGGCTTTCTTAAAATTAAATGTTTTTGCCCTCCCAGCCTGCGTTTGTTTTTTACAGTATAGGTAAAATGTAACTATATTATGATCACTGTTACCGAGGTTTTCACGAACATTGACATTCCCAACAAGATCTGCATTATTAGAAATGACCAGATCCAACAGAGCTTCACCTCTAGTCGGGTCTTCCACAAACTGGCCCATAAAATTTTCCTGCAACAGGTTGAGGAAATGTCTCCCCTTTGCAGTTGAAGCCGAACCATGACACCAATTAATATCCCGGAAATTAAAATCTCCCATTATCACTACAGTACCCGCCTGTGCAGCCCGCTCCATCTGTTTATATATCTGACCTTCCATCTCCTCAGTTATATTGGGGGGTCTATAGATTACACCAAAAGTAATTTTTTCAGTGTTTACCTCCCTTTCTAGTTCCACCCACAAGGTTTCAACCTCCTCACAGTCTTCACCCACTATTGTCTCTTTCACACTCGCCTTCATATCACTTCTCACATACAGACATACACCACCACCTTTCCTATTTGTCCTGTCTTTACGAAAAAGTGTAAAACCCTGTAGATTTACAGCCCAGTCATGTGAAGAGTCCAGCCATGTTTCAGCAACACCAACTATATCTATATTTTCTTCCAGTATCAAGGCCTCCAGCTCCCCCATTTTGCTTGCTAGACTTCTGGCATTTGTGAACATACACTTTAACTTGCCTGTCAGTTTTTCACTTTTATTATCAGAAATGTGATTTGACATTAATCGGTCCTTTTTATTTACACTGATGTTTTGTAACGAAAGGATCTCCTTATCTTGTTGTCTAGTCCTCTCCCCACATTCTGTTTCTCCCCCCACCAATATAGTCTGACCCCTCTCTAACCTGGCTACCCCTTTTTTTTCTACATTGACCTCCCTCCTCAGCCCTAGTTTAAATACTCCGCCACCCCAGCTAGAATTCTCTCCCCCAGCACAGCGGACCCCCTTCCATTTAGGTGCAAATCATCTGCAGAATACAGTTTGTACCCCAATGAAAAGTCAGCCCAGTGCTCTAGGAACCCAAATCCTTCTCCTCTACACCAAGACTTCAGCCATGCATTTAACTCCCTAAGCTCCCGCTGTCTTTCCTGTGATGCGCATGGCACAGGCAGTATTCCTGAGAATACAACCTTGGAGGTCCTTCCCTTCAGCTTGTAGCCTAGTTCTTTAAAATTATTCTTAAGGCTCCTCCACCTACCATTTATTCTGTCGTTGGTACCGACATGGACCACGACAGCTGGATCATCACCAGCCCCTCCCAGCAATTTGTCCACCCGTTCCACCACATGCCGAACCCTGGCACCAGGGAGACAGCAAACCATTCGGTTGAGGCGGTCTTGGCGACAAATTATTCTATCCGTCTTCCTGATTATAGAATCCCCTACAACTATCAATTGTCTTGGCTTGCCTGCATTACCATCCCGCCGACTACTAGCTGGGCTGTTCTCCCGGCTGTTAGGGAGATCAGTATCCACTAGGGCTGCCTTTTCTGAGACTGACACCCTCGCATCATCACCCAACCTGGCAATTTTGCTTGGAATGCCAGAAACCGGATCGGCCTTCCTTGTCTTTGACCCCTTTCTACTGCCCCTAACTACATTAACCCAGCTACTTACCTGATCCTGCTCACCCATGTCTTCACCCTCCAGTTCTAACCCACTAACTGCATGCTCTGTGAGCAGCAAGCTCCGCTCAAAATTGTCTATCCTCCTCAGTGTTGCATTCTGCTCCTCCAGATCTCTAATACGAGCTTCCAGGTGAACAACATGCTCACATCTGCCACAGAGATATTCACCCTGGAACTCCGGCTCCAGTCGTGTATACATATGACAAACTGTGCACTGAAGAAAACCTCCAATCTTGCTATCCATTATCCAAGTTACACCAAAACAGCGAACAATTGTCAAAGAAAAAGAAGAGTACTTACTGGGGCTTCAACTCCTCTTTTCAACTCCGGTTTTAGAACTCCACTTAGTTCACAAGCCACTTAAACCACCAAGCTCAGAAAGAGCAAGCTCAAAATGAGGTCTGATGACTAATTTATACCACCTGTGTCCAGTTAACCCCTTCCCCCTCGTCAACTGCTGAGCTGGAACGAATCTGCAAGGGAAAAAAAAATAAAAAATTTACAATTTTTTTTTTTAAATTGTGTGAGTTTTTGCTATCTTCTATTTGCTAGCAATCAAAACAGATTCACAAACACAGAAATACAGCAACACAATACAGAAGTACAGCAACACAATCCGGTTTTAGAACTCCACTTAGTTCACAAGCCACTTAAACCACCAAGCTCAGAAAGAGCCTACTTTGCGTACTTTGTGCATAATGTGCGTACTTTGTGCATAATGTGGTACTTTGTGTACTGTGCGTACTTTGTGCATAATGTGCATAATGTGCGTACTTTGTGCATAATGTGCGTACTTTGTGCATAATGTGCGTACTTTGTGTACTGTGTGTACTTTGAGCATAATGTGCGTACTTTGTGCATAATGTGCGTACTTTGTGTACTGTGTGTACTTTGAGCATAATGTGCGTACTTTGTGCATAATGTGCGTACTTTGTGCATAATGTGCCTACTTTGTGCATAATGTGGTACTTTGTGTACTGTGCGTACTTTGTGCATAATGTGCCTACTTTGTGTACTTTGTGCATAATGTGGTACTTTGTGTACTGTGCGTACTTTGTGCATAATGTGCATAATGTGCGTACTTTGTGCATAATGTGCGTACTTTGTGCATAATGTGCCTACTTTGTGTACTGTGTGTACTTTGTGCGTACTTTGTGCATAATGTGCCTACTTTGTGCATAATGTGCGTACTTTGTGCATAATGTGCCTACTTTGTGTACTGTGCATACTTTGTGCATAATGTGCGTACTTTGTGCATAATGTGCGTACTTTGTGCATAATGTGCGTACTTTGTGCATAATGTGCGTACTTTGTGTACTGTGTGTACTTTGTGCATAATGTGCGTACTTTGTGCATAATGTGCGTACTTTGTGCATAATGTGCGTACTTTGTGCATAATGTGCGTACTTTGTGCATAATGTGCGTACTTTGTGCATAATGTGCGTACTTTGTGTACTGTGTGTACTTTGTGCATAATGTGCCTACTTTGTGTACTAGTGTTTAGGTAGTGTTAGCAATAGTTACGGCGCGGCAGGGTGGTGGTGGAGAAGGGGGGCCCAAGTTTGGGTAACAGCCCAGGGCCCATGGTCTTCTTAATCCGCCACTGAATAAAGTTAACATGTAATTTATGGTGCACGGTGAATGGCGGAAAAAAAAAAAAAACTATTCCAAAATTGCTTGTTTTTGGTAATTCCCTCTACCAAAAAATGAAATAAAAAGTGATCAAAAAGTCGTATGTGTCCAAAAATTGTACCAATAAAATCTACAGCTTGTCTCACAAAAAACAAGCCCGCACTCCGCTCCATCAACTGAAAAATAAATAATAAAGTTATGGCACAAGTAACGCGGTGATGAAAAAACATCCTGATGTGCAGACTGGAGGGGAACATTCCTTCAGTTTCAGGGCCCTAGAATTTAGGAACTAGGAAGGGACATAACACATCCGCTGGAAGCGAGGGCGCCCGTAATATACCAGCGCAACACTTTCCCAGCAAAAATTTCCCAAACTACAAAGGAGGAAATGTCCCCAAAAGGTGCAGAGTGCTACAAAAGGGGGATAAGAAAGGACATTATTTATCAGTGCGACCCGGGCCTGTGAATAACGGATTGATTCACAGCCTAACACACACCTATGGATAATTGTATTATTTACCCCAATATTATACCCTCTTATGCACTGATGTACTCCGCACAGATTACATATGCCCCAAAATTATAAACTGAAATACCAGTAATACACAAACAAAACTAATACCAAGCAAAATCCATGCTCCAAATAGCGCTCCTTCCCTTGTTAGCCTTAGGCCGGATTCACACGAGTTCACACGAGTTCCATAAAAGCTCCATGTGTCAGCAGCATATGATGCGTGGCTGCGTGATTATGACACACTGTTTTTATGTTTGTAAACAGAAAAGCACGTGGTGCTTTTCGGTTTTCATTCATAGTTTTGACCACGGTTGCACGCATCACGCGCAGCACACGGAAGTGCGTCCGTGTGCGGTTTTCAGGCACCCGGGTGTGTGATGCACGAAAAACGGCCAAATATAGGACATGTCGTGCGTTTCACGCAGCGGACATACGCTGCGTGAAAATCACTGACAGTCTGAACGGCCACATTGACTAACATAGGTCCGTGCGACGCGCGTGAAAATCACGCGCGTTGCACGGACGTATTATACGTTCATCTAAATAAGCCCTAACAGTGTGCACAAACAGCAGTTTATGTCCACAAGTAAAGCAATACCATACCTTGGAGAACCCGCTTAACAATTTATGGGCTAAGATTCTCCAGTGGCACAAGCTGGGCACAACATATTGTGCGGTGAACTCAGAAAATAAGAGAATTAATGATTGGCACTACCGTCACTTGTGGCATCACAAGATTATGTGCTTGCTGGGATTTGTGGTCCAATAACCTTTAGTCGATGGTGGTCAGTGCTCGTAGAAGAGAGGTATAAGCAGATACACAGCACAAAGAAAATAGACTGCAAGGCACTCACCGCTTTCCAAAGGTGCTTTTAATTCAATGAACAGAGGCAGGCATGACACGGGAAAGCCCCGTGTTATGACTTGAGAAAGCGTCTGGAGTACATGAAACGGCTATAGGCCAACTGTTTTGTCAATGTTTCCCGTGTTATGCCCACCTCGGTTCACTGAATTAAAAGCACCTTTGGAAAGTGGTGAGTGCCGTGCAGTCTATTTTCTTTGTGCTGTGTATATTGTGCAGTGAATAGGCATATCAGTGGAAAAAAAATAACATTTTTACTTTGCATCATCCACTGCGTATTAATTTCTGAAAAACACCTGTGGGGTCTAAATTCTCACTACACCCCTTGATAAATGTTTTTGGGGGTGTCGTTTCTAAAACGGGGTTCCTTTTTTATTGTTACATCAGGTGTTTTGCGAATGCGACATGGCGTTTGCAAACCATTCCAGCAAAATCTACGCTGCAAAAGTCAAATACCACACCATTTTGTCTGAACCCTCCCATATATGTAAACAGCAGTTTATAAACACATATGGGGTATTACCATACTCGGGAGATATTACTTAACAAATGTTCGGGGGCTTTTTCTTCATTCCTTGTGAAAACGAAAAATGTTAATCTAAAACGACATCTTATTGGGGAAAAATAATTACATTTCTCATTTTCACGGCTTAATTCTAATTAATTCAGCAAAAAAACCTTTGGTGGTCAAAATTTTCACTTTACCCGTAGATGATTCCTAAAGGGGTGTAGTTTCCCAAATGGAGTCACTTTTGGGATGTTTCCACTAAACTAGTACTACAGAGGCTCAGCAAATGTGACATGGCACCCAAAAACCATTCCAAAATCCAAATGGCACTCCTTCCCTTCTGAGCCCTACCGCGTGTCCAAAATTGGTGATTTTTCTCTTTTAGTCCTTGTGGAAATAAAAAATTTTTTGCTAAACCTACATTTTCTTTGAAAAAAATGTAGATTTTAATTTTCATGGCCTACTTCCAATCATTTCTGCAAAAAAAACGTGGGGTCAAAATGCTCACCATACCCATAAATTCCTTGAGGGGTGTAGTTTCCCAAATGGGGTTACTTTTGGGGGATTTCCACTGTTTTGGCACCTCAAGAGCTCTTCAAACCTGGACATGGTGCCTAAAATATATTCTAATAAGAATTCAAAATTCACTAGGTGCTCCTTTGCTTCTGAGGCCTGAGCTTCAGTCCATAAGCACACTAGGGCCACATGTAGGCTATTTATAAAAACTGCAGAATCTGTGCAATAAATATTGAGTTGCACGTCTCTGGTTAAACCTTCTGTGTTCGAAATAAAAAGGATTAAAACTGAATTTCTGCAAAAAAAAAACAAAAAAAACAGAAATTCAGAAGTTTCATAGGAATTAGAGAAAAGTAGAGGTGAAATTTACAAAGGGATAAGAAACTTTCTAAATGCTGTTTTGAATACTTTGAGGGGTGCAGTTTTTTAAATTAAAGTGACTTATTGGGGGTTTCTAAAATATAAGGCCCTCAAAGCCACTTCACAACTGAAATGGCCCCTGTCAAAATAGCCTTTTGACATTTTCTTGAAAATGTGCGAAATTGCTGCTAAAGTTCTAAGCCTGGTCCCATCCTATAAAAATAAAAGGATGTTCAAGACTGCCTTTGCCGAGAGTCAGCTGGTGACCTTACGTCAGGGTGAGAGACCTGTTGAGGAGTATTGTTCTGACTTTAGGAAGTGGTGTGTAGCTTCTCGGTGGAATGACCCTGCCTTAAGGTGCCAGTTTAGATTGGGTCTGTCGAACGCCCTGAAAGACCTGCTAGTTAGCTATCCCTCTTCTGACTCCCTAGATCAGGTTATGGCTTTAGCGGTACGACTTGACCGACGTCTCAGGGAACGACGACTTGAACGTTTTTGTGTTTTCTCCTCTGACTCCCCCATAATGCCTCCCGAGGTTCCGTTGCTTCGTTCTTCCACGGAAGACTCGGAGGTACCTATGCAACTCGGGGCCTCCGTGTCCCCCCAACAACGTAGAGAGTTCCGCAGGAAGAATGGTCTCTGCTTCTACTGTGGGGATGACAAGCATCAAGTGAACAAATGTCCAAGGCGTAAGAATAACCAGTCGGAGGAACTTTCGCGCCTAAGTGACCATCGGGGAGGTCACTTGGGCGCACAGGTATTTCCCGTAAATATAAAAACGTAATAAAATCTTGCTCCCCTTTCAGGTCTCTTTTGGTGGTAGGTCTGCTACCGGCAGTGCCTTCGTGGATTCAGGGTCTTCTGCTAATATTATGTCTGTGGAATTTGCTATGTCTCTATCTATGCCATTGATTGATTTGCCTAAACCTGTCCCGGTAGTGGGTATCGACTCCACTCCTCTTGCTAATGGTTATTTTACACAGCATACCCCTGTTTTTGAACTCCTTGTTGGCTCCATGCATTTGGAGCAGTGCTCTGTACTGGTGAGGCAGGGATTATCGTCCGATTTGGTTTTAGGCCTTCCCTGGTTGCAGTTGCATAATCCCACGTTTGACTGGAATACTGGGGATCTTACCAAATGGGGTAATGAATGCATGACATCATGTTTTTCTGTTAATTCTATTTCTCCCCCCGAGGAGGTGAACACTCTACCTGAGTTTGTTCAGGACTTCGCTGATGTTTTCTCTAAAGAGGCCTCCGAAGTGTTACCTCCTCATAGAGAATACGATTGCGCAATTGATTTGGTACCAGGAGCTCAGCTCCCTAAGGGTAGGGCTGGGTCTAAAAATATTAAGGCTGATGCACTGTCGCGTAGCTTCATGGCCAGCCCTCCTTTGGAGGAAGATCCCGCTTGTGTTTTGCCTCCAGGTATAATCATTTCCTCTATTGATTCTGATTTAGTCTCTGAAATTGCGGCTGATCAAGGTTCAGCTCCCGGGAACCTTCCTGAGAACAAGTTGTTTGTTCCCCTGCAATTCCGGCTAAGGGTACTTAGGGAAAATCATGACTCCACACTATCTGGTCATCCAGGCATCCTTGGTACCAAGCACCTCATTGCCAGAAACTATTGGTGGCCTGGGTTGCCTAAAGACGTTAAGGCCTACGTCGCCGCTTGTGAAGTTTGTGCTAGGTCCAAGACTCCCAGGTCCCGACCAGCGGGCTTACTATGTTCTTTGCCCATTCCCCAGAGACCTTGGACCCATATCTCCATGGATTTTATCTCCGATTTGCCTCCATCTCAAGGCAAGTCGGTGGTGTGGGTTGTAGTAAACCGCTTCAGTAAGATGTGCCACTTTGTGCCCCTCAAGAAACTACCCAATGCTAAGACGTTAGCTACCTTGTTTGTCAAACACATCCTGCGTCTCCATGGGGTCCCTGTCAATATTGTTTCTGACAGAGGGGTACAATTTGTTTCATTGTTTTGGAGAGCTTTCTGTAAAAAGTTGGAGATTGATCTGTCCTTCTCCTCTGCCTTCCATCCTGAAACTAATGGCCAAACTGAGAGGACTAATCAGTCTCTAGAACAATATTTAAGGTGTTTTATCTCTGACAGTCATTATGATTGAGTCTCATTCATTCCCCTCGCCGAATTTTCCCTTAATAACCGGGTCAGTAACTCGTCAGGGGTCTCCCCCTTTTTCTGTAATTTTGGGTTTAATCCACGGTTCTCCTCCGTTTCACCTGGTAGTTCCAACAATCCCGAGGTAGAGGTCGTTCATCGGGAACTGTGCACAGTCTGGGCCCAGGTTCAGAAGAACCTAGAGGTGTCCCAGAGCATACAAAAGATTCAGGCAGATAGAAGACGTTCTGCTAACCCCTTGTTTGTGGTCGGGGATCTGGTGTGGCTATCGTCAAAAAATTTGCGCCTTAGGGTATGTGCACACACACTATTTACGTCCGTAATTGACGGACGTATTTCGGCCGCAAGTCCCGGACCGAACACAGTGCAGGGAGCCGGGCTCCTAGCATCATACTTATGTACGATGCTAGGAGTCCCTGCCTCTCCGTGGAAGTGCTGTCCCGTACTGAAAACATGATTACAGTACGGGACAGTTGTCCTGCAGCGAGGCAGGGACTCCTAGCGTCGTACATAAGTATGATGCTAGGAGCCCGGCTCCCTGCACTGTGTTCGGTCCGGTACTTGCGGCCGAAATACATCCGTCAATTACGGACGTAATTAGTGTGTGTGCACATACCCTTAAAGTCCCGTCCAAGAAGTTTGCTCCCCGGTTTATAGGGCCGTACAAGGTCATTGAAGCCCTGTCTCCTTCCGACTGGAGTTGCCCCTGTCTTTTCGAGTACACTACGTGTTTCATGCCTCCCTCCTTAAACGCTGCTCCCCGTCCTTGGCTCCCTCGAGGAAACCTCCGGTCCCTGTTCTCACCCTTGAGTGGGTAGAATTCGAGGTGGCCAAGATTGTGGACAGCAGGATGGTCCAAGGCTCCCTCCAGTACCTGGTCCATTGGAGAGGATACGGGCCTGAGGAGAGGACTTGGCTAACCGCCCGGGATGTTCGCGCTGGGGTATTGGTCAGGAGGTTCCACCTTCGTTTCCCCAATAAACCAGGTCCACCTAGAAAGGGTCCGGTGGCCCCTCATAAAAGGGGGGGGGGGGGTACTGTAAAGGATCTGCCAGACACAGCTTCTGTGTCAACGCCCATAGGTAATCAGTCTGCACCTGCTTCTATGTCTGTGAGACTGCCTCCATCTTCCACCACTCAGGATGGCAGGCTTAGGAGTGGGAGAGCCTATCACAGCCTGGCCAGACGGAGCTAGCTCCCGCCCTCTGTCTATTTATACCTGCCTTTCCTGTTCCTCCTTTGCTTGTGATTCTTCTCTGCTGGTTTCCTGGCCCACTCTTTGGCTCTGCGTTTTGTACCTCGCTCAGCTCCTGATTTGACTCGGCTCGTTCACCTCGCTTGTTGCTCACGGTGTTCCCGTGGGCAACTTCCCCATTTCCCAGGCTTCTTTGTACCCTTGTCTGTCGTGCACCTATTGAGTGTAGGGACCGTCGCCCAGTTGTACCCTGTCGCCTAGGGCGGGTCGTTGCAAGTAGGCAGGGACTGAGTGGCGGGTAGATTAGGGCTCACCGGTCTGTCTCCCTACCCCATCATTACATAGGTCATCAGTATATCATCGTTGCGGGTCCGATAAATCGGACCGATCAGCTGCTTCTCCGGGCACCAGATGTCATTGCACAGTATGCTATGTACGGAGTCGGAAGAAGTTTGCTCCGTACATTGCATAGTGGACGTGCTGCCAAACTGCAGCTCTGCTCTTATTCACTTGAATAGGAGTAGAGCTGCAGTACTTCAAGCTCGGCCACTATTCCATGGCCCAAGCTATCTGCTTCCAGCATGTACATCCGGACCCCCACTGATCATATACCGATTTCCTATCCGGTGGATAGGTAATCAGTTGTCCAGAAGTGGACAACCCCTTTAAGATAGCAGCCTATGTGCAGGAGAGCAGTTAATCTCAGTGGCTGGATGACAGGATGCGCCCCTGCCCCTAGAGTTCCTGAGCAGCATCAGGAATTGTCCCCCTAAAGAACTAGAGCCCTGGGAAAAGAAAAGTGAGTGATGGATTTGTACTACAACACAACAGTATCTGTATCAGAGTGCACCCTGAAAATCAGTTTGTACCCCACAATCACTATAATAGAGTACAGCTCAGATACAATGCCTTCTAGATTTGCGCAGTTTTAGGATGTATTCACATGCGCAGGTTTTGTTCAGGTTTTTTTATGCCGTTTTCAGAGCCAAAACCAGGAGTTGATTTAAAGAGGTTCTGTCACCAGATTTTGCAACCCCTATCTGCTATTGCAGCAGATAGGCGCTGCAATGTAGATTACAGTAACGTTTTTATTTTTAAAAAAACGAGCATTTTTGGCCAAGTTATGACCATTTTTGTTGTTATGCAAATGAGGCTTGCAAAAGTCCAAGTGGGTGTGTTTAAAAGTAAAAGTCCAAGTGGGAGTGTATTATGTGCGTACATCGGGGCGTTTTTAATACTTTTACTAGCTGGGCGTTCTGATGAGAAGTATCATCAACTTCTCTTCAGAACGCCCAGCTTCTGACAGTGCAGACACAGCCGTGTTCTCGAGAGATCACGCTGTGTCGTCACTCACAGGTCCTGCATCGTGTCAGACGAGCGAGGACACATCGGCACCAGAGGCTTCAGTTGATTCTGCAGCAGCATCGGCGTTAGCAGGTAAGTCGATGTAGCTACTTACCTGCAAACGCTGATGCTGCTGCAGAATCAACTGTAGCCTCTGGTGCCGATGTGGCCGACACGATGCAGGACCTGTGAGTGACGTCACAGATCTGCACTGCCAGAAGCTGGGCGTTCTGAAGAGAAGTGGATGATACTTCTCATCAGAACGCCCAGCTAGTAAAAGTATTAAAAAACGCCCCGATGTACGCACATAATACACGCCCACTTGGACTTTTGCAAGCCTCATTTGCATAACTACAAAAATGGTCATAACTTGGCCAAAAATGCTCGTTTTTTAAAAATAAAAACGTTACTGTAATCTACATTGCAGCGCCTATCTGCTGCAATAGCAGATAGGGGTTGCAAAATCTGGTGACAGAGCCTCTTTAAGTAAGAGAAGTAGTATCTTGCCTTTTATACTTTATCTCCCTTTACGATACACTCCTGCTTTTAAAAGACCTTTTACACAGGCCAATAATCGGGCAAACGAGAGTTCACAGTACGTTCGTTCCCGATCATTGCCCTGTGTAAACGTAGCAACGATCAGCTGATGAACGAGCAGGCACTCATTCATCGGCTGATTGTATCGTTTATGCAGCCGAAAATAAATATAGTTGTCGGCAGCACATCTCCCTGTGTAAATATGTGCTGCTGACATGATAGAGATGTATGGGGATGAGCGATGCTAGTAATGATACATAGCTCCTTGTGAAAGGAGCAAACGTGCACTGATCAACGAGCGAGATCAGGAAATAAATAAAGTTGAATCCAATGCTGAAGCAAGGAACAGTCAGCTCCCTGCTTTAGCATTTACGGTGCGAAGCGGCGTGAGCCACTCGGCACAGACAGGTGCGATGCATTGACGTCATCACGCCTGTCTGTCATCGAGGACTGCTCGGGCACAGCGCTACTTTAAGCGTTAAGCCCGGGAAAGCCATTGACGTCACTGTCCATATATGGACAGTGATGTCGGGATTTCAACTGCGGAGTGCCCGGCCAGAGCAATACAAGCAGGGAAAGTCCTTGACATCCCTGTCAGTGGCTCCTCCGGGAGCAGATTCCGCCGGCCAGAGCATTGCCGGCGCTCTGTTGGGAATTCCGGCACCTCAAGGCCCCAAATATCACTGTTCATATATGGACAGTGATGTCAGGGGCTCCGTTCTTGCCAGGGATTCCGGCATCTTAAATGTATACAGTATATACGGCGGATGTTTGAAAGGGTTTTTTTTTAAAAAAAAAAAAAAAACAACAACTATACCAATTTGGTTATTTATGTCACACAGTAAACAGCATGAATTTAGGACGCAGAACAGAATGAAAGTTTTTTTTCCATTACCCTTAAAGTTTTTGAGGCTGGTAAAAAAATGGGATGAATTTCATGCGTCACCTTCAAGCATTTGTTTTGTTTTTATTTATACATTTGTAACGTGTTAACCCCTTAGTGACCACCAATACGCCTTTTAACGTTCCTCACTAAGGGGCCTTAGGCTAGGCTGACGCCTTTTCACGTTTGTCTAGTCTAAGTCCTGCACGGGTCTTCAGTGCAGGCTGGAGCCGGGGCTCAGCTGTCTGATGACAGCTGAGCTCCTGCTCCAACGCCCGCGATCGAAGTTTACTTCGATCGCGGCCGTTTAACCCGTTAAATGCCGCCAATAGCGACCGCGGCATTTAACTTTGTTTACAGAGGGAGTGAGCTCCCTCTGTCACCCATCGGCGGCCCGCAAATGCAATCGCGGGTCTCCGATGGGGTGTCATGGCAGCCGGGGCCTTGATAAAAGCCCCCAGGTCTGCCTTGAACATATGCCTGTTAGGACGCGACAGAGGCACGTCCTAATAGATTGCCTGTCAGATTTACACTGATAGGCAATAATGCTCTGGTATACGAAGTATACCAGAGCATTAGAGCAGGGATCGGAAGATCGCACAGTAAAGTCCCCTAGTGGGACTAATAAAATAAGTCACTAATGTGAAATAAAGATTATTAATAAAAAGTACAGTAAAAAAATAAATAAAACCATTTTTTTCCATAAAAAGTGGTTTTATTTAGTAAAAGTGTAAAACAATAAATAAAAGTACACATATATGGCATCGCCGTGACCGTAATGACTCCATTAATAAAGTTAATATGTAAATTAAACCGCAAGGTGAACACCGTAAAAAAAAAACGCAAAAAACAATGACGAAGTTGCAATTTTTTTCCATTGCCCCCAAAAAAAGTCATAATAAAAATCAATAAGTCCCATGCACCCCAAAACAGTACCAATCAAAACTACGTTTCATTCCGCAAAAAACAAGTCGAAAAAATCACTACATTGATGGAAAAATAAAAAAATAAAGTTACGGCTCTTGGAAAGCAACGATGCAAAAACAAATAATTTTAGTTCAAAAGTGTTATTGTGCAAAAGTTGTAAAACATAAAAATTACTCTACATATGTGGTATCGCCGTAATCGTTTTTTTTATAATCCCCCCCAAAAAAAGTTAATAAAAGTTAATAAAAAAATTATATGTACCCTAAAATGGTGCTATTAAAAAGTACAACTAATCCCACAAAAAACAAGTCCTCATACAGCTATGTAGACGAAAAAAAAAAAAAAAAAGTTATAGCTCTTTGAATGCGACTAAAATAGCTTGGTCATTAGGGTCTAAAATGGGCTGGTCACTAAGGGGTTAAAGAGGCTCTGTCACCAGATTTTCAAACCCCTATCTCCTATTGCAGTTGATCGGCGCTGCAATGTAGATAACAGTAACGTTTTTCTTTTTCAAAAACGATAATTTTTGGCCAAGTTATGAGCATTTTTATATTTATGCAAATGAGCCTTTCTTATGGACAACGGGGCGTTTTTAATCTTATTTCCAACTGGGCGTGTATTGTGTTTGTTACATCTGGGCGTGTTTACTTGTTTTACTAGCTGGGCGTTGTGAATGGAAGTGTATGATGCTGACGAATCAGCATCATCCACTTCTCTTCGTTACCACCCAGCTTCTGGCAGTTCACAGACACACAACGTGTCCTCGCTCGTCCGACTCGATGAAGTTCCTGTGGGAGGAAGTGAGTGACGTCACAGCGTGATCTCGCGAGGACACGCTGTGTGTCTGTGCACTGCCAGAAGCTGGGTGGTAACGAAGAGAAGTGGCCAATTGTCCATAAGAAAGGCTCATTTGCATAAATATAAAAATGCTCATAACTTGGCCAAAAATGCTAGTTTTTTTTTACAAAGAAAAACGTTACTGTTATCTACATTGCAGCGCCGATCAGCTGCAATAGGAGATAGGGGTTTGAAAATCTGGTGACAGAGCCTCTTTAACTCCATACCTAGAGCGCTCTGCGTTTTAAAAATCCACAAAGACCTAAAGGCTATGTTCAGAGTTTTTTGACGTGGAAACCGTGCTGCAAAACTCGTCAAAAACGGCCCAAAAATGCCTCCCATTGATTTCAATGGGAGGCGGAGGCGTCTTTTTTCCCCAAGAGCGGTAAAACCGTCTCACTATCGTTGGGCTTTTACGCCTCTGACCTCCCATTGACATCAATGGGAGGCAGAGACAGCGTATTTCACAGCGTTTTATGCCCGCGGCGCTCAATTGCCAAAAATCGTCGTGCAGGGAGAGGAAAATCTGCCTCAAACTTCCAAACTGAATTTTGAGCCAGAAATTCCGCTTGCAAATAAATTCTGTGTGAACATAGCCAAAGAATGCACCAAAAGTGAAGGAAAATGGCACAAACAAAAAAGCATTGTTTGTAGTGTGTTTTATATTTCACTATTGACTTTCAGCAAGCAATTGGCCTGTTTGTTTGTTTGTTTGTTTTTCTTAAAAAAAATTAAAAAAAAACAACAAAGGCCAGCACTGCACTGCAAAGCATTTTTTTTTAAAAACAACAAAAAAACGCTATGTGTGATGGCTTCCTTTTTTGTGCGGCTTTTTTTTGGCCCCAAAAGACTCATGTAATCAGCCTTTGATTCCCAGCATTTTTTGGAGCTAGTTTTCAAAGCATTTCTATCTTTAAAAGCGTTTTTGAAGCGTATTTTCTAAGCGCTTTTTTTTATTATTTTTTTTTAAGTGTCAACGGGAAAAATCAGCTTGTAAAACATCTGGTTTACAAAGCTTATTTTTACTAGGTGTTTTTTGTAATTTAGCAATGTAAAAATACGCTTCATATGAACTACACAGCGTATTTCCCATTAAAGTCAACGGGAAGCTGTTTGAAGGCGTATTTCAGCGTGAAATATAAGCATTCTACACTCCAAAATACGCCTGAAAATATGTTGTGTGAACATGACCTAAAAATTCCCTATGGACTTCGAGCTAACATCTGGCCATAGTGTTTTTTTGGTGCAAAAGTGTGTCGCTATTTCTAAAAAGCCTGCATATAAACCTGGATTTTAATACTCAAAACTTCGAATCTGTAGAGATTTTTTTTTTTCTCTTTTTACTGGGAAGCAAATAGCTGCTCACTATTAACAGCTAAGGCTTCGATCACATCCTTGTCAAGGCTCCGTTTCGACGGAGCTTTCCGTCGGAACGGAGACCTGACGGACAAACAGAAACCACAGGTTTCCGTTTCCATCACTATTGATTTCAATGGTGACGGATCGGTGCCAATGGTTTCCGTATGTCTCGGTTGTGCAAGGGTTCCGTAGTTTTGACAGGATCGACTACAGAGCCCTGACGCAAGCCTAAACTCAAGCAATGACTATTCAGCCTCTGGAATTTTCCAAGACCAGGAAAACCAATACTGCCCATTTCTGGACTAAAGACAAATCTATCAAGAGCTTTATTTATTCTTTGTGAGAGATACTGAATGGACAATTTAGATCAGAAAAAAAAAAGGAAACATTATTTAGAGCAAACACAAATTTTATCGTGTACAGGCATGAATAAAACTCAAATTTACAGCAGCTGGTATCTGTATATCATTACAGTTTATACAGCAGAGCTTTATAAAACACATCAATCTTTATAGATGAAACCAGAAATATTATTGTAAATCATAATATTTACAGTGCCAAATTCCATCTATGCAGTGATAGCTCAATATAACATAAAGGGGGACATTTCTAAAAACTAGTACAAACAAGAACGGTGGTGTCATCCATAGTGACTAGGTAGGTTGGAAATAAAAACTGGGACGTGACTGGTTGCTATAAGCATCACCACTTTTCCTTTGCACTAGGGCTAGATTTTATAAGCCTCCCCACTGTTTTATATACAGCAAATTTATACACACAACACTATAAACACAATTTAATTTGCATTCATGACTAAATCGTATTCATAGTCAACCAGGACTAACTTTGCTCCATGCCAGCCATAAGAGATAAAGCCAACGATTCCACTGTGACAAAAACAAAACAAAAAAAACAACTCAGTTGTAGCATCTAAAAGGTTGTTTTACAATATTTAAAGTGGTTTAAAGTGGGATACCTGCCATAAGAGACCAAACCAACTCCACCCACAGGTATGTGATAGCTGTAGACAGGACTACCCATAAACAGGCAAGTTTGACTCAGCTGAGCTTGTATGTTATAGAGGGAGATAAGGGTGTGTATAGTGTTGCTATTCTGCCTTATTTAGGCCCCAGAATTATAATAACCCTGTCATCTGTCATTAAATAATCCACCCGCTGCGGATCCTATCCCAGTTTACAGAGAAAAGCATTTCCACTAACTATGAAAAATCCAACCTGTTGAACCCTTCTTTCCCCCAGGTGAGTGACAGGCATTTTTTGAACCCTGAAAGAAAAGATTCTAAAGGTCTATGGCAAGCTTTAGAATTGGAAGGACTCTCAAAAGAAAAAGGGGAGGAAGAGGTTCAATCTCTAGCCAAAGAGAAGTGATCAGATTTTTGGCTGGTGATTGACTTATATTGGAGCATATATACAATAGGTCTCTCATTAAGGCATAACCTTGACAGAT
The DNA here is from genome assembly GCF_050947455.1 of Rhinoderma darwinii. Lineage (NCBI taxonomy): Eukaryota > Metazoa > Chordata > Amphibia > Anura > Rhinodermatidae > Rhinoderma > Rhinoderma darwinii. The sequence goes on along the minus strand of NC_134688.1, from coordinate 148,527,489 downwards.
ATAGTGAAATGTCAATACAGAGATGAATAGTCTCCATAAGTAGGTCTGCTTATGTAGACATAAGGCACCAAATCAGACTTTTCTAGCAAATATTTAATAAAGTACAAAATATATGCTCTATACTTACAGTGTGGAAACGACCATCTGCAGACTGCTTTATTTAATACTTTCACAAGAAACTTGTGACAATTTGTAAAATCAGATTCCATCTTTAGGATAGATTCTGCCCTTGATAAAAATAAAAAAATAAAAAAACGGCATTAAATATATTAGCACAAGAGGTTTACTAATTTTACATGCACACCGTGGGGAGTATATTAAGACTGGGCCAAGTCTTAAATAAAATTTACAGTGCATTCGGAAAGTCTTCAGACCCTTTCACTTTTTTCACATATTGTGACGTAGAGGCCCTGTGCTAAAAAAAAAAATTTTTTAAAAAAATCTATATTTTTCCCATCATTCTGCACTCAATACCCCATAATGACAAAGTGGAAACAGAATTTTAGAAATTTTTGCAAATTTATTACAAATAAAAAAAACAAAAATTTCGCATGGACATAAGTATTCAGACCCTTTGCTATGACACTTGTAAATTTCCTTTGGCCACTTTCCTTTCCTCTAGATCATCTTTGAAATGTTTCTACACTTTGATTGGAATCCACCTCGGGTAGATTCGCTTGATTGGACATGATTTGGAAATACACCCGTTTATAGAATGTCTCACAGCTGACAATGCATATTAGAGGAAAAACCAAGCCGTGAGGAGGAAAGAACTGCCTGTAGAGCTCCGAGACATAATTGTGTGGATGCACAAATCTGGAGAAGGGTACAAAAAAAATTATGCTGCACTCAAAAGTTCCCAAGAGCACATTGGCATCCATAATTCTTAAAAGGAAGAAGTTTGGAACAACCTCTTCCTAGAGCTGGCCGCCCCACCAAACTAAGTAATCGGGGGAGTAGAGCCTTGGTAAGAGAGGTGACCAAGAACCCAATGGTCACTATGGCGGAGCTCCAAAGATCACGTGTGCATATGGGAGAAACTTCCAGAAGGTCAACCATCACTGCTCATCACCTGCACAATACCAACCCTACAGTGGTGGCAGCATCATGCTGTGGGGGTGTTTTTCAGCACCTGGGACAAGGAGACTGGTCAGAGTTGAGGGAAAGACGAATGGAGATATTCTTCATGAAAACCTGATCCAGAGTGCTCTGGACCTCAGACTGGGCTGAAGGTTCACCTCCCACTCAACAATGACCCTAAGCCAAGACGACACAGGAGTGTCTTAGGGACAACTCTGTGAATGTCCTTGCATGGCCCAGCCAGAGCCCTAACTTAAACCCAACTGAACATTTCTAGAGAGATCTCAAAATGTTATCACTGCCAAAGGTACTTCAACGAAGTGCTGAGTAAAGGGTCTGAATACTTATGTCAATGCAATGTTTTTCCTTTTCAATAAATTAGCAAAGATCACTAACATTCTGTTTTTAATTTGTCATTATAGGGCATTGAGCGGAGGATGATAAAAAAAATAAATCTGTTTTTTCCCCCATTTTAGCACGAGGCCTCAACATAACAAAATATGAAAAAAGTGAAAGGGTCTGAAGACTTTCCGAATGCATTGTAGGTTGGTAGGAAACACCAAATTTACTGAGCGGTGCACATCTTTGGCAGTTCGTGTGACAGAAATGCAAACCTACACCTACTATGAGCAGGTGTAAAACTTGCGCCATAACTTATGCCAGTTCTGGCGTAAGTTACGGTAAAGCCGTTGTGCCCCTTCCGGAAAGTAGCGAGAGAAGTAAAAAGTCACAAATTGTAGTGCAACTATGGCGTAAACCTTTTAATGTATTCCCCCCAGCATGTTTCTAGCACAGACTGTACATCTGACGAGTCGGATTTATTTGTCCATTGCTTTAAAACGTCCAACTGATAAATCAATAAGCTGAAGATTACACTACTAGTTTAAAAGAGTTGTGAAGCTACGGATGCAATTCATTGTCAATTCTATGCTAAGGGACAATAATTTTTGTTAAAATGTCTTGTTTCACAATTAACCCCTTCGTTACCACCAATGCGCCTTTTCACGGCGGTCACTAAGGGGCCTTTGGCTTCACTGCCGATTTTCTGACGACAGCCGGGCTCCTGCTCCAATGGTAGCAATCGAAGTTTACTTAGAACGCGCCAGTTTAAGCCGTTAAATGCTGCGGTCAATAGCGACCGCAGCATTTAACTTGTTTACAGAGGGAGGGAGCTCCCACTCTATCCCATCAGCGGCTTGCAAATGCAATCGCGGGCCTCCGATGGGGTGTCTTGGCAGCCAGGGGCCTAACAAAGGCCACCAGGTCTGCCCTGGCTATATGCCAACTAGGCCGTGCCAAAGGCACGTCCGAATAGATTTCCTGTCAGTTTTACACTGACCGGCAATAATAATTTTGTATACGAAGTATACCAAAGCATTATATCTGCGTTCTAAACATTGTATAGTGAAGTCCTCTAGTGTGCCTAAAAAACATAATAAATGTTAAATAAAAATTACAGTAAAAAAACAAAACATTTTTTCCATTAAAAAAAGCAGTTTTATTTAGTAAAAGTGTAAAAAAGTAAATAAAAGTACAGATATATGGTATGGCTGCAACCGTAACGGCCCAAACAATAAAGTTAACTTGTAATTTAAACCGCAAGGTGAACGCCGTAAAAAAAAGAACCGCAAAAAAAGATCGATTACTTACCGGTAATCTGTTTTTCAAGAACCTATGACCGCACCCCTGGAGAGACGTCCGAGGAGAGACGTCCCATCCGCTGGACAGGAAACCTGAGGATATAAAATGGACACACCTCTCCACACACCCAGTCTTTAGGAAGAACTCAGGATGAGAAGTAGTTTAGTTTGTATGTGTGCTTTTTTTTTTTTTTTTTGGTGAAAGTCCCTCACACCTTAATATGTACAATATTTACAGGGATGCTCAAATTAAGGGTAGCGATCCAGTTTATGAGGGTCATGTACTACAGACATGGGAGGGTAACAGCGGGGTGCTGTCATAGGTTCTTGAAAAACAGATTACCGGTAAGTAATCGATCTTTTACCTATTCACCTATGACAGCACCCCTGGAGATTTAAAATAGAAATCATTATTTCTAGGGTGGGACCACAGCTTGTAGTACCTTTCTACCGAAGGCCAAGTCAGAGGCTGTATGTAGTTGTAATCTGTAGTGTTTAAAGAAGGTGTGAGGAGAACTCCATGTGGCAGCCTTACATATTTGGTCTAGGGATGCATCTGCTCTTTCTGCCCATGAAGTGGATACGGCCCTAGTGGAGTGTGCCCCGAAGAATTCTGGGGGTTTGAGTTTTTGGTTTATGTAGGCTAGCCGTATGGCCTGCTTGATCCACCTTGCTATGGTAGCTTTGCTGGCTGCTGAACCCTTATTGTGACCATGAAACTGGATAAACAAATTTTGTGATGATCTCAGATCTTGGGTAACCTTTAGGTACTGGACTAGACATCTTCTTACGTCTAGGCAGTTAAACTGTTGTTCCCTCTGATTCTTTGGAGAGTCACAAAAGGAGGGAAGGACAATGTCTTGGTTTAGGTGAAAAGGGTGAAACCACTTTAGGAAGGAATTCTGGTAGGGTTTTTAAGATGACTATCATCTAGTAGTAGGGTATGTGGAGGAAAGGCAGAGAGGGCCTGGATCTCGCTCACTCTACGGGCTGATGTAATGGCTAATAGAAAGGTCATTTTGAGTGTTAGCATCTTCCAGGAAATAGAGTCTATGGGTTCAAAGGGTGGTTTTATCAAAGCCTGGAGAACGAGGTTTAAGTCCCAGGGAGGAACAGGGGACCTTATCTGGGGTTTAAGTCTGCACGCGGCCGCTAGGAATCTTTTGATCCAGGGGTGTTCTGCTAATTTAAAATTGAAAAAGGAACTTAAAGCCGAAATCTGAACCTTTAATGTAGTAGGCCTAAGGTTCTTTTTTAGTCCCGCCTGGAGAAAATCCAATATTAGGGGAATATCTGGATTGGTTAAAGGATTAACCTCCCTGCCTGCGAAGTTTAAGAATGCGTTCCATGACCTCATATATATTTTTGAGGTAATCGGTTTCCTACTAGCTAGTAGGGTGGAGATGACTGATTCTGAAAATCCTCTCTGCCTAAGGATTATCCTTTCAGTTTCCATGCTGTCAAGTGCAGCCTCTGAATATCTGGGTGTAATACTGGGCCCTGATATAGAAGATCTGGCCTGTCTGGAAGAACCCATGGTTGGTGTGATGACATTTTTCTTAGCTACGTGAACCATGGTCTCTTTGGCCAGAAGGGGTCTATCAGTATCACGCTGGCCCTGTCTCTGTCTTCTCTGATCTTTTTTAAGACTCTTGGGAGTAGGTCCAGGGGGGGGGGGGGAAAGCGTAGCCTCTCTCTAGACTCCAGCACTGGGAGAGTGCGTCTATTGCTGTTGGGTGATCTGAGGGATTTAGGGAGAAGAACCTCTGGGTTTTTCTGTTTCTTTTGGATGCGAACAGATCTATGGATGGGGTTCCCCATCTGAGAATGACCTCCTGAAATACTGTGGTGTTCAGGCACCATTCTGATTGGTGAAGCCTTTCCCGGCTTAGGAAATCTGCCACCAGGTTGTCCTTCCCTCTGAGATGAACAGCTGATCGAGTCAACAGGTGGTGTTCTGCCAGAGAAAATATCTGTGTGGCTAGGCCCATCAGTGAGGCCGATCTCGTACCCCCTTGTCGGTTTATATAGGATACTGTAGTTCTGTTGTCCGAATAGATCTTTAGGTGCTGACCTGAGATTGCCTGCATGGATCCCTTCAGGGCCTGAAGAACTGCTGCTAGTTCCCTGAAGTTGGAGGATCTGAGAGCGGTCTGCTGGTCCCACTGACCCTGAAGAAAAGAGGAGTCGTAATGGGCTCCCCACCCCCAGGGACTCGCATCTGTGGTCATATTGAGAGTAGGGGTTAACCTCCATGGAATACCCCTTGTGAGATTTGCCCTGTTTAACCACCATCTGAGGGACAGCCTTGCTGTGGAAGAGATGTGAAAGGGTTGGTCCAGGGAGAAACTGCTCCTGTCCCATTGGTCTAGGATGTCCCACTGCAGTGGTCTGGACTTGAAGTGAGCCCATAGTACGGCTGGGATGCATGATGTCATGAGGCCTAAGACTGACATAGCTTCCCTGAAAGATGTCGTATGGTTCAGGTAGATCTCTGATATCCTGTTCATCAGGGGCCCGATTCTTTCTTCTGGGAGGAAGGTCATCTGTTTGGAGGAATCCAGCAGGGTTCCTAAGATTATACATCTTTTCGATGGATTTAAATTAGATTTCTTTAAATTTGTTCCATCCTAATCTTGTCAGTATATTCCGGACTATCTGTATGTGTAGGGTCAGAGTTGGAACCATTTCTGCTACCACCAGGAAGTCGTCTAGATATGGAATCAGGAGAATGTCGTTCATCCTGATGTATGAGGTCACTTCCGCTATCAGTTTGGAAAATACCCTTGGGGCTTGAGAGATGCCGAAGGGAAGGGCTCTGTATTGTAGGTGGCATACAGACCCGTTGAGTGTTACTGCTACCCTTAGATACTTTTGATGATGGTGACATATGGGTACGTGATAATAGGCATCCTCTAGGTCTATTGAGGCCATCACGCAGTCTTTGGAGAGGAGGTTTATAGTTGACGTGATACTCTCCATGCAGAATTTTTTGTAGGTCAGATAGCAGTTCAGTTTTTTTAGGTTTAGAATGACCCTGTGTTTTCCTCCTGGTTTGTTCACTAGGAAGAGGGGGGAATAAAAGCCCTGACCTATCTCTGTGTCTGGAACCTGTATTAGGACCTCTTTTTTTTTTTTTTATAAGTGACATAACTTCTACTTCTAGGATCTTTTGTTGGACTGGGTTCCTTAGGACCCCTGTGGGCTGTGGGAAGGAATCTATCTGGGGGGAGGGTTGTGAACTCTAGTATGTATCCTGTTTTTACGATTCCCAGAATCCAAGGATTCGATGAAATCTTCCGCCAATGTTTGAGGAACAGGGAAAGGCGACCCCCCCATTGCCCCCTTGGCGTCATTGTTAGTCCCTATTTTTTGGGTCCTTCTGGGGCCTGAAAAGAAAGGACTTGTTTTTTCTTGGAAATCTCGAGGGTCTAAATTCCTGTGCTCTAGGGTTAGCGTACCCCCCTCTTTTGTTACTTGGCCTTCTGGGACGAAACGACTCTTGTTGGCCTTGTTTGTGCCGGGAACCCCTTTTTACTGTCTGATGCCTTTTCTAGCATGTCAACAAGTGGGGGCCCGAAAATGTAATCTCCTGAACAGGGGATAGCGCACAGCTTCCCTTTGGATCCGGTGTCCTCTTTCCAGGTCTTTAGCCAGATAGCTCGTCTAGCTGAATTCGCCAGGGCCGCTGATCTGGCGGAAAGGCGTACTGCGTCTACTGAGGCATCTGCCAAGAAGTCTGATGCTTTAGAAAGTGTTGGGAGGGAGGCTAAGATTTGATCCCGAGGAGTCTTGTCTTTCAGATGTACCTCCAGTTGTGCGAGCCACACTTTCAGGGATCTGGCCACGCAGGTGGCTGCAATGGCTGGTTTGAAACCCCCCGTAGAGGCTTCCCAGGTTCTCTTAAGGTAGAATTCGGCCTTTCTATCCATAGGGTCAGACAAGGAGCCTAGGTCTTCCAAAGGGAGTGTTTCCTTGAGATCTTGGCTACTGGAGCGTCGAGCCTGGGGATGTTATCCCAGTCCCTGCATGAGTCTTTCTCAAAGGGATACTTCCTTTTGAGAAACTTGGGAATGCTTGTCTTTTTATCAGGAGTTTCGCATTCCTTTTTAATAAGGTTAGATATGTTCCTATGGATGGGGAAGGTTCTATTCTTTTTAGGTCCTAGCCCTTGAAACATAATGTCCTGGATGGACCGTGGTTCTTTGGGGTTGTCTATATTCATAGTCGCCTTGACCGTTTTTAGGAGTAGGTCAACATCCTCCGTTGGGAATAGATTTCTCTCTCCCTCCTCCTCACCTGAGGAATTGTAGGAGCTGTACTCCCCTTCTTCGCCTAGCTGGGGTTCCCCTTCAGCTGAGGAATCCGAATCAAACCTGCTAGAAGAGGCTAAACCAAGAAAATATGATCGACTGATGCACATGAGATTAGAGAAAATATACAAATTTTATTGAATAAAAACATGAAAAAATTAATTCACTGTATTGAACGATACATATGATTTGCGCTCCCACAAAATATGAAAAAATTGTAAATTCACTGAAGTGATATATGAGTAAAATATATATCTTTATTTCATAACTCTCTAAAAACAGGGGTACAATCACCACTGTGAAAAGCCCCACCGTGTGTATTAAAAATGTATTAAACAATTACTCCAAGTCCTGATTCAGTTGCGAACCCTCTATGACTGGGTGTACTACAAAGATACCAATCTGGAATCAGCGTTTAAACATTGGTGTAACAGTGGTTTAGACCCTCAAACACACCGGAGCCCGCGATAACCGCACCAAAAACTCCTAATGCTCAGGTACACAACAATGCCACTGTTCCCTACGCTAAAATTCCTCACTTGAAACCAACCCTACGCGTTTCTATACTTATCATCAGGGGTCTGTAGCTTGGTCACTCTGGCCAGGATGCCAGCGATATTACTTCAACAGCAGATATTCTGCTGTACACCACGGATGCATGCTCGCATAGATATCAGCGGCATGCTTCACTACGGGACTCTGAGTTACTATAACACATAACTCCTCCCCCAGGCCTCGGCGGCGCACTCCGAACCAGCCAATCACACTCACCCACCAGATTCGTGACGCCTGACCATGTGACTCCCGGCTGTCATCTGACATACCCGGAAGCAACAGACAACATCAGAACGACCGCGCAGGCGCAGTGGAGGCTGTAGGAACACCTCATTGCCGCACAGGAGCTCATTGTAATCGAGGATAGAGTATAACAATAATAATAAGTTTGGATAAATATTGCGGATCAGCTCAAAACCGCAACTGGACTACCATCGATAAAGCACTATCCCTGTAGATACATATTGTATGAATGATTGAGCGATACAATCTCTACCACGCTTTGGAATTTTGAATCACCTACTGAAACGAAGAACCATGCCTCTTAACATTAAATGACATAATGCAAGCTGCTGTACAAGGACTTGGCACAACGGCCATAAATCTGCCTAGAAAACCCTCATGATATACAAACGATAAGGATGCATATTTAGATAAAACAGGCATAATTTGTCTGCTCGTTTAACCCTTCAGGCTGTACACATTCCAATCTATAAATCCATTGGGCTTCTTTACGCAGAATAAGGTTGTCCCAATCCCCTCCCCGCTTAGGACGACGTATTAGTTCAATTGCCTGAAATTTTAAACATTCTACTCTGCCCTGATGTTTAGCATGTACATGTTTGGATATAGGAGTATCTCTCGAGTTAACAACATCACCAACATGTTCTCTAATTCGGCGCCGAAACTGCCGTACCGTTTTACCCACATAATTCAGGGGGCATGGACAGGTTATTAAGTAGACCACTCCTGCTGTTTTACAATTCACGAAGTCTCGAATATCATACTCCACCTTTGTAGTAACACTTTTGAATTTTTTCCCACTCTGGATAAAATCACAAGCTTTGCAACTGCCACATCTATGTGTGCCCGGTACCTGCCTGTCTAGCCAAGTTCTTTTTTGTGTAATGGGGTCAAAGCAACTCTGCATCACCCTATCCCTAATGTTTTTACCTCTACGGAACGTTACTGAGGGCCATTGTGTAATCTGATCCGCCAAGTCCACATCAGCACTTAGGATACGCCAGTACCTTTTTAAAATTTGCATGATTTCAGATTGTTTGGAGTCATAAGTACCTATGAGTCTCGTGACTCTTTCCTCTTTTCGTTGTCTAGGGACAAGAAGACTCTGCCTATCTGCATCCCTCGCTCCCTCATAGGCCTTTCTGATTAACCCCTTAGAGAAGCCTCTATCCTTCAATCTATTTGTGAGGTCCTGCGCCTGTATCTCAAAATCATCCATCGAGCTACAGTTCCGGCGTACTCTCATAAACTGGCCTCTAGGGATCCCTCGTTTGAGGGGATAAGGGTGGCAACTATTCCATTGAAGGAAGCTGTTGGTCGCTGTTTCCTTACGATGTACTTTAGTACGTATTGTGCCTTCCTTAGTTTTGATGATCTTGAGATCTAAAAAAGATAATTCCCGATCACTGATTTCACAAGTAAACCTTAGCCCTAGATAGTTTACATTGAGGGCTGCCACAAAGGTATTGAATTCCTCCACTGTTGAATTCCAAAACAGCAACACGTCATCAATATATCTAATCCAGATCCCTATTGATGAAGTCCATTTAGCAAATCTGTCCCCGAATACTACTGTCTCTTCCCACCAACCAAGAAATACATTTTCATAGGTGGGAGCAGTCGGACTCCCTATTGCTGTACCACGTTGCTGGTGAAAAATGCGGTCTTCAAAGATAAATACATTTCTTTCTAACACAAAATGTAGCAATTGCAAAACAAGCTGGTTATGAGCCACATATTGAGTACCTCTAGATTTTAGGAAATATTCCACTGCTTCACAACCAAGTCTATGTGGAATAGAAGAATACAATGCCTCTACGTCCAGGCTGGCCAAAAATATATTATGTTCCAGTGTGATACCCTCAATTTGTTTTAAAACATCCATCGTATCACGTACATATGATGTAAGGCCCAATACAAATGGACGCAACACTTGGTCTATATATGTGCTCACATTCTGGGTTAGATTGTTGATGCCTGACACAATAGGTCTGCCACGTAAGGGAGGATACCCTTTGTGGATTTTGGGCAGGCTATAAAAACATGCCATGATGGGAAATTGTGGAAACAAAAAGTCAAATTCACTGGCACTGATCAGAGACCTGCTCTTTGCATCGCGCAAAATACCCAAAAGCTCCTTTTTGAACAGTGCTGTGGGATTGACTTTTAAAATGGTATAACAGTAAGGATTGAGTAAAATGTCCTCACACATTCTTATAGTCTTCTCTGCTCATAACCACGATGTTCCCACCCTTATCGGATGCTTTTAAAACGATATTTTGTCTTTTTTCCAAAGTGGTAAGAGCTACTCGTTCAGACCAAGACAGATTGTTGTCAATGCCCCTCATATCCGGACTCAAAGCCTTAACCCGTTAGTGACCGGCCCATCGTGTTTCTACGTCGGTCACTAACGGGCCTTATTCCAATGCCATAGACTTTTTACGTTGCGGCATCGGAATAAGTTTACAGAGCAGGGAACTGTCAGATCTCCCTGCTCTCAGCTGCCAGAGGCAGCTGAGGGCTGGGAGCGTCCCTGCTCTGCCGTGTGAGATCAATATCAGTATCGATCTCACCCGTTTAACCCCTCAGATGCGGTGCTCAATAGCATGCACCGCATCTGAGTGGTTTTGGAGAGAGGGAGGGAGCTCCCTCTCTCCCCCACCGACACCCGGCGATACGATCACCGAGTGTCTGTGTCTCTAATGGCAGCCGGGGGTCTAATAAAGGCCCCCAGGCTGCCCGAAGTGAATGCCTGCTAGATCATGCCGCAGGCATGACCTAGCAGATGCCTGTCCATGTTAAACAGACAGGCAGTAATACACTGCAATACAGAAGTATTGCAGTGTATTATAATAGCGATCGGAGAATCGCATATTATAGTCCCCTAATGGGACTAGTAAAAAAGTGAAAAAAAAGTTTAACAAAGTTAATTAAAAAAAAAAATGTGAAAAAAATAAAAAAACCCAGCTTTTCCCCTTACAAACTGCTTTACTATTAAAAAAACAAAATAAAGTAAAAAAGTTACACATATTTGATATCGCCGCGTCCGTAACGACCCCGACTATAAATCTATGACATTATTTAACCCGCACGGTGAACGCCGTAAAAAATTTAATAAAAAACTATGGAAAAATTGCTGTTTTCTGTGAATCCTGACTTTAAAAAAATGTAATAAAAAGTGATCAAAAAGTCGCATCTACTCCAAAATGGTACCAATAAAAACTACAAGTCGTCCCGCAAAAAAAAAGCCCTCATACAACTGCATCGGCGAAAAAATAAAAACGTTACGGCTCTTCAAATATGGAGACACAAAAACAAATAATTTTGAAAAAAAAGCGTTTTTACTGTGTCAAAGTAGTAAAACATACAAAAACTATACAAATTTGGTATCATTGCAATCGTAACAACCCGCTGAATAAAGTTAGTGTTATTTATACCACACGGTAAACGGCGTAGATTTAGGACGCAAAAAAGAGTGGCGAAATTTCAGATTTTTTTCTATTCCCCCCCAAAAAAAAAGTTAATAAAAGTTAATCAATAAATAATATGTACCTAAAAATGGTGCTATTAAAAAATACAACTTGTCCCGCAAAAAACAAGACCTTATATAGCTATGTCGACGCAAAAATAAGAAGGTTATAGCTCTTGGAATGCGATGATTGAAAAACGTAAAAAATAGCTTGTCATTAAGGTCCAAAATAGGCTGGTCATTAAGGGGTTAATCTCATCTCCCACCATGTCAACAAACAAATCCACATTTGTAAAATCTCCCAATGGTGGCAACTTCCTACTTTTAGTTTTTAGATTGGTAAAAGGGCCTAGTCCTGGGGCTCTACTTGCTTCCTCAAGCAACCCTTCCAAGGCTTCTAGGCCTTCCAAATCAGATACTTCTAAACCCATTTCCATACATTTTTTGCGGTTGTGATGTTTGAAAAACTTAATCCATTTTAATTTCCCAGCAAATAAATTTAAATCCTTGATCCAGGTAAAAGAATCAAACTTCACTGTGGGGACAAATGAAAGCCCCTTCTCTAAAAGCATGATCTCAGATGCACTCCGATTATATTCAGATAAATTAATAATTTGTAACTTATCCGTTCCTCTTCCCTTTCTTAATCCTTTTGTCCCCTCAGCATGTAGCGGGAAATGGGGGGATTGTTGGATAAAAAATTACTGCCACTGTTGGAAGAAGCTCTAGCCCGGCCTCTATTCCTACCTCTGGCACCTCCCCTATATTTCTGTCTACCACCACCAGTCCCAAAGAAAGGGCCCACTCTTTCAGAGTCTGTTGTTTCACTTTCAGATGTAGAGGGGTCAGATTCTCTTAAACCCCTATTTAACTGCTGGTGCTGCGGTTGTTGTTGATTAACAAAATCGTAAGCTTTTTTCTCCCTAAACTCCTGCAGATCTCTCTGGAACTGGAAGTGCTTACGCTCTTTTAGATGATTAGTAAACCTCTCCAAGGATTGTTGTAAGATTTTGTCTTTTTTATCAAAACCTGGGGTATCTACCAGAGTCTTGACCGTCTCAATTTCTTTTTTCAATTCAACACTGATATGATCAAATTGGATTATTTCTTCCTCAACCAAAATTTGCATTAGTCTCAGTGAACTCCCTGTGATCTCCTGCTCCCACCTCTCTTTTATATTAGGTGTCTTTAATCTGGAGGCTGGAGCAATAGGAACTCTGTCCTCTCGGTACTATTTTATTCTTGAGATAGTTCTCCAGGCTCTGAATTTCCCACCAACTCCTTGTATAGTCCTTATGTAATCTAGTGAGGTTTTTAAAGGTGGATTTAAGGGACGCACCCTGCGTTGTATGCACAAGTTCACACTCAGAGAAGACGCTTTTGGCCTCACTCATCCATCCTTCTGTACTTAAATCAGAGAGTGCAAAGGCTGCCATACCCAGATATAATATACTATATAATGAACTGTATAAATTCGTATTAATTCACTGTATTGAACGATACATATGATTTGCGCTCCCACAAAATATGAAAAAATTGTAAATTCACTGAAGTGATATATGAGTAAAATATATATCTTTATTTCATAACTCTCTAAAAACAGGGGTACAATCACCACTGTGAAAAGCCCCACCGTGTGTATTAAAAATGTATTAAACAATTACTCCAAGTCCTGATTCGGTTGCGAACCCTCTATGACTGGGTGTACTACAAAGATACCAATCTGGAATCAGCGTTTAAACGTCCCATCCACGCCTCCATTATGTCTACCGGTATGTTTCACATTTTTTTCTTGCTCAGCAGCTGTGATTAAGCCTCACTTGTCATTCTCGGTCGTCCTTTGATCCAAAGTGCAATTGGCATTCAGCACTGCCCTATATTGTTCATATAATTGGTTGCGGTTTATACTAATTCTGTATACTTACTTAGAAATCGCCACCCCCATAATTAACACATCTCTACATTTGCCATATCTCTGTCGGATTTCATTGGATGTACTTTGTTACAATTTGCTTTGGTTCCACTGGACACAGTTCTGTATGTGATTATATATATCCTCTTTTGCTGCTACAACAACATGTACATTGCTTACATGTCGACTTAACAATCATACCTGGTTTTTGATTGATTCAACGTCTTTTTATTGTGTGACTCATCCCCTATTCCATTTTTTAATTGTTTCATGTTTTTATTCAATAAAATTTGTATATTTTCTCTAATCTCATGTGCTTCAGTCGATCATATTTTCTTGGTTTAATCTCAAGTCAATTGTTGATCGATGCACCAAGTATTTCTTGGTCAAATATTCAGGATTCAATATAGTGCATTTAATACAGTTAGCAACGGTGCTTAACAGTTCATTGGTGTCCCTCTTGAGCATAATTTTTTATTGTATTCTGTCTGTTGGTATTTCATCGGTGTACTGCTAGAAGAGGCGACCGGAGGATCTCTTCTCTTTCTAAGGGACTTTAGTGAGCTCCTCACTTCAGCCTTTACAATATCTTTAATGCTTGTGGCTAAATTTGTGGACTCTTCTGATATAATATTATCTAGACATTTCTGACAGGAAAGAAGCGAGTTTCTTTTTACATATCGCACATTCCTTGTTATGGGCCTTATCCTGCTTTTTCCTAGGACAATCCCTGGCCTAAACATATGTACAAGAGAAAGGGGAACAGCATTAAGTAAGGGAGGTGTCTTCTCTTACCCCGCTCTGGCGTCCTCAAGTACCGGGCTGGAGGACTTGGCATCCGAGCGTTCAGTGCGTCCTGGAGCTTCTCCTGGCGACTCCATGACTGTGGAAGCAGGAGAGCGAGTCCTGCTGTTACTGGCCTAAAATAGGCCAAGGATTGGCTGGGAGGCCCTCGCTCCGGACGCTGGAGCACCACCTCCCCACGTGGGCCATCAGAACACCGCCCCCTGGAGTGTTGCACGCGCCCGGAAGTGACGTGTCGCGGCGACCGGACTTGCCAGTGAGAGCGCCGGGAAGCCGCCAACGCTGGGTCTGGTCCGGCCCTTCCCCAAGCCGAACGAGCCCCGGGGGTCCGCTCTCCGCCAGAGGAAGGCCCACACTGTGGACCTTAAACCACCATCCTGTTTTGCAGCAGGAGGGGGACGATGGACCGGGAGAGGCGGGAGTACCTATCCCAGACTAAGGTTGCTCCCAGGGGGGAGACTTATACCTTTCCAGAGCACCCCTAGTGGAATAAGGTAAACCTTGCTAGGGGGTCTGCAATCCCGGAGAAGTGCTTTTTTCCTCAGGAGAATCTTCCATCCGGAGGACAGGAAACCTGACTGGGTGTGTGGAGAGGTGTGTCCATTTTATATCCTCAGGTTTCCTGTCCAGCGGATGGGACGTCTCTCCTGGGACGTCCCTCCAGGGGTGCTGTCATAGGTGAATAGGTAAAATATGACGGAATTGCTATTTTGTTCCCATTCCCCCCCAAAAAAAAAGTAATAAAAGTTAATCAATAAGTCCCATGTACCCCAAACAAGTACCAATGAAAACTACGTCTCGTCCCGCAAAAAACAAGCCCGCATAGCGCTAAATCGATGGAAAAATAAAAAAAGTTATGGCTCTTGGAACGTGACAATGCCAAAAACAAATAATTTTAGTTCAAAAGTGTTTTTATTGTGCAAAAGTAGTAAAACATAATCGTACCGACCCATAGAATAAAGGTAACATGTTATTTATCCCGCACGGTGAACGGCGTAAATTAAAAATGCATAGAGCAATGGCGGAATTGCTGGTTTGTTTTTTCTATTCCCCCCAAAAATAAGTTCATAAAATGTAATCAAAAGATTATACACTACCGTTCAAAAGTTTAGGGTCACTTAGAAATTTCCTTATTTTTGCAAGAAAAGCACAGTTTTTTTCAATGAAGATAACATTAAATTAATCAGAAATACACTCTATACATTGTTAATGTGCTAAATGACTATTCTAGCTGCAAACGTCTGGTTTTTAATGCAATATCTACATAGGTGAATAGAGGCCCATTTCCAGCAACCATCACTCCAGTGTTCTAATGGTACATTGTGTTTGCTAACTGTGTTAGAAGGCTAATGGATGATTAGAAAACACTTGAAAACCCTTGTGCAATTATGATAGAACCGCTGTAAACAGTTTTGATGTTTAAAGGAGCTATAAAACTGACCTTCCTTTGAGCTAGTTGAGAATCTAGAGCATTACATTTGTGGGTTCGATTAAACTCTTAAAATGGCTAGAAAAAGAGAGCTTTCATGTGAAATTCGACAGTCTATTCTTGTTCTTAGAAATGAAGGCCATTCCATGAAAGAAATTGCCAAGAAACTGAAGATTTCCTACAACGGTGTGTACTACTCCCTTCAGAGGACAGCACAAACAGGCTCTAACCAGAGTAGAAAGAGAAGTGGCTGCACAACTGAGCAACAAGACAAGTACATTAGAGTCTCTAGTTTGAGAAATAGACGCCTCACAGGTCCTCAACTGGCAGCTTCATTAAATAGTACCCGCAAAACGCCAGTGTCAACATCTACAGTGAAGAGGCGACTCTGGGATGCTGACCCTCAGGGCAGAGTGGCAAAGAAAAAGCCATATCTGAGACTGGCTAATAAAAGGAAAAAATTAATATGGGCAAAAGCACACAGACATTGGACAGAGGAAGATTGGAAAAAAGTGTTATGGACAGACGAATCGAAGTTTGAGGTGTTTGAATCACATAGAAGAACATTTGTGAGACGCAGAACAACTGAAAAGATGCTGGAAGAGTGCCTGACGCCATCTGTCAAGCATGGTGGAGATAATGTGATGGTCTGGGGTTGCTTTGGTGCTGGTAAAGTGGGAGATTTGTACAAGGTAAAAGGGATTTTGAATAAGGAAGGCTATCACTCCATTTTGCAACGCCATGCTATACCCTGTGGACAGCGCTTGATTGGAGCCAATTTCATCCTACAACAGGACAATGACCCAAAGCACACCTCCAAATTATGCAAGAACTATTTAGGGAAGAAGCAGGCAGCTGGTATTCTATCTGTAATGGGGTGACCAGCGCAGTCACCAGATCTCAACCCCATAGAGCTGTTGTGGGAGCAGCTTGACCGTATGGTACGCAAGAAGTGCCCATCAAGCCAATCCAACTTGTGGGAGGGGCTTCTGGAAGCATGGGGTGAAATTTCTCCCGATTACCTCAGCAAATTAACAGCTAGAATGCCAAAGGTCTGCAATGCTGTAATTGCTGCAAATGGAGCATTCTTTGACGAGAGCAAAGTTTGAAGGAGAAAATTATTATTTCAAATAAAAATCATTTTTTCTAACCTTGTCAATGTCTTGACTATATTTTCTAGTCATTTTGCAACTCATTTGATAAATATAAGTGTGAGTTTTCATGGAAAACACAAAATTGTCTGGGTGACCCCAAACTTTTGAACGGTAGTGTATGTACCCCAAATAGGTGTCATTACAAATACAACTAATCTCGCAAAAAAAAAATAAAAAAAAAAGCCCTCTGCTATGTCGACAGAAAAATAAAAAAAAGTTATAGGTCTTTCATTATATGCGACGATGGAAAAACCCCCAAAAAATAGGATGGTCACGAAGGGGTTAACTTTGGAGTTCGGTTCAAGTTTACATTGCCTTACTTACTTCCATGCTCCAAAACCAGCATGCCAGCGGTCTGCAAACATCAGCACAACATTCATCACTTTCATTATTGCTTCTTTTACAGAGCTCACCTGAAAGAAAAAATTAATATTACACTTAAGAAATACTTTAGTTATAATAGACTCAAACATTAAAATCATGAGTCTACTTCCCTCCTTACAGATATCAATGGATCAGTATACATCGAGAGGAGCGGCATATGTATTGTTCACTGCAGAATGAGACGAGAGACCGGCATTGGACTTTTTTAAATATTAGACTTTTATTGAGCAGTGCATATCACATTATTTTTCTGTTGAGATTTTCATTGGAAAAAAGGAATTGTTATAATTGGTTAAAGAGGATCTGTCATGGCAAGAGACCTGATACTGCACTCGCAGAACACATGATCGAGAGTGCCCTAATATAAAAGGCCTGTCGCCATGACAGATGCTTTAAGAATCCAGTCTATTTTCTATTGTATAATACTTAGTCTCTTACCAGTCGCAATGCCATCTTTTAAAACACATAGCAAACATATTTCTTTGGAGCTTTCTTATGACCAAAGTGGCATGTGAGAAGCGTCCATACACAACAGACACAGAATTCTATCAGAAAAGTATGTATGGAGCCCCTTTAACACCTACACTAACAGTTTTAAACTGACAAATTTTGGGGTGTAAACTATTAGTATTTATGGACACCAGACATGAGCTGGTATAAAAAAGAAAAAAAAAAAAGTGTCTAACATGTCTATTGAGCTACACCAAATATATCACATTTTGCGCCATTTTGATAAATATGACTGATCGTCTTGTTTTCAACAGGGTTGAGCTGTACCTTAGATGTCAGCATTACCTGACTATTACAGTGGGATTGACGGACCATCTAATAGGTATAGGGGCAGCCCAACCATTCAAGTCATATGCCTTCTGAATTTCAATTTGCTCCCTCTCCATTTTGAAAGGGATCAGCCACAGGTTTATGTGTGAGTCACGAAATATAACTGCAGACAACTGCTGGCATTACCCTTTCTGCATCTCCAGAAATAGTATGCATTTTTATGAATGAGAGATCAGGCATCAGATGCATATTTAAAGAGGCTCTGTCACCACATTATAAGTGGCCTATATTGTACATGATGTGATCGGCGCTGTAATGTAGATTACGGCAGTGTTTTTTTATTTAGAAAAACGATCATTTTTGACGGAGTTATGACCTACATTAGCTTTATGCTAATGAGTTTCTCAATGGACAACTGGGCATGTTTTACTATATGGCCAAGTGGGCGTTGTGGAGAGAAGTGTATGACGCTGACCAATCAGCGTCATACCCATCTCTCCATTCATTTATACAGGACATAGCGATATAGCTATATCGCTATGTGCAGCCACATAAACACACTATAACGTTACTGCAGTGTCCTGACAATGAATATACATTACCTCCAGCCGGGACTTGATGTCTATTCAGAATCCTGACACTTCGCTAATACAATCCCGACACTACAGCACAGGAAGCGTAATCTCGCGAGATTACGCTGTAAACGGTCATTTCAAACGAGATTACGCTTGCTGTGCTTTAGTGTCAGGATTGTGTTAGCGAAGTGTCAGGATTCGGAATAGACATCACGTTCTGGCCGGAGGTAATGAATATTCATTGTCATGACACTGCAGTAACGTTATAGTGTGTTTATGTGGCTGCACATAGCGATATAGCTATATCGCTATGTGCTGTGTAAATGAATGGAGAGAAGTGTATGACGCTGATTGGTCAGCGTCATACACTTCTCTCGTTTTTCTAAATAAAAAAACACTGCTGTAATATACATTACAGCACCGATCACATCATGTACAATATAGGCCACTTATAATGTGGTGACAGAGCCTCTTTAATATCTATAATGAGTTTTAGGGTATTATATGACCTTTTAATAATAGGGTATGAATGGATAGTCAAAGTTCAATAAAATCTTTCTTTACCTTTTCCCTTAAAAGACAGCGATCATGAATGGTAGACAGATATCTATAGTGAATTTTAATCAGTTGGTCCAGATCTTTTGCTTCCTCTACTTGATGTTGAAACTCCAGTCCTGTGCTATGAAGAATCTATGAAAAAAAAATAATGTTATTAAATAAGTTTAGATATATTGTGATTTACTATCTCCTCTTCTTAAATATAAAAATGATCAAATACAGTTATTAATATTAAGGCGGTATTCCCATCTTAAGCATTTATGACATATCCACAGAAAAATGGGGGTCTTCACATCATTTTCATTTTAATTGAATTAATAAAAAAATAAAACTGCCAACCCTGGTCATCATGTAATTGTGCAAGCTGTTGACAAAATGCATAAGCTTGACTCGGAGGAGAAACATGCAATGGATTTGTTGTTCCTTAGGCTCTGTTGGAGTTACTAGATGAGGAAGAAGTTGTGGTTCAGATCCAGACTCCGCTTTTAGAGATTCCTTCTCAGCTGTGCTTACAAGTTCTATGAAAATATTGGTAATTAAAAACATTACAAGCATACCAAAAATAAGACAAAAAGCAACAAAGTTATGGGCACAGCAAACATAGCTGCCAATACAGTCAAATACTGTGCTCCCTCCCTGCTGAAGTTACAAATAAAGGCTCCAGGAATAGTAAATGGTCAAAACTGGAAAATTATTATTTTGTCTGGCTCCACCGGAAATTTTCAGTCTTCACTGGGATTTCCAGGATTTTACATTAATGCCATTGCTTAAATGTGCTGAGTACTACAGTGAAAGGGACATTGTGCTCCAGCGAGCGCCATAACCCCTTCGTTCTGATGATCAGTGGAGTCCCATGTGTTATAACCCCCGCTGATTACCTATTCCTCAGGACAGGCCATCATCGTAAAATCCTTTAATTCATTATACTTTAATTTATTAAATCCTAAAAGTTTTTAAACAAAACAAGGCATTTCCAACAGAAAAATAAATAAATATCAAATTGGTGGTAGTTATTGGATTTCTTTTTGGACTGACAACATCTCCTGTGCACCTCTGAAACACAATCTAACCCGAATAACAATCAGCTCTACGTTGAACAACTTAGATGTGATCGGTATGAGGGTATGTGCACACACACTAATTACGTCCGTAATTGACAAACGTATTTCGGTCGCAAGTACCGGACTGAACACCGTGCAGGGAGCCGGGCTCCTAACATCATACTTATGTACGATGAAAGGAGTCCCTGCCTCGCTGCAGGACAACTGTCCCGTACTGTAATCATGTTTTCACTACGGGACAGTTGTCCTGCAGCGAGGCAGGGACTCCTAGCATCGTACATAAGTATGATGTTAGGAGCCCGGCTCCCTGCACGGTGTTCAGTCCGGTACTTGCGGCCGAAATACGTCCGTCAATTACGGACGTAATTAGTGTGTGTGCACATACCCTTAGGGTAAGATTTTGTGTTAGAGCCACACAGAAGCCGCTGTCAGACAAGCAAACAGTGCAGCTGACTGAAAAACATGGCTTACTGCGGCGTTATGCAGCTTCTATGTATAGTGGGTACATAGACGCTGCATTGCTAAAATGAAACATTTTAATAAAACTATATTAGAAAAATGATTAGTATGCAAAAACAGATACATTGCATAAAAAAAAAAAAAAGAACCGATATCAAAAGGTTTTCATAGCCTTTACTCTTAACAGAATGAGAGTGTACTTACCATTAAATTGCACGACATCCAAACTGTATTTCGCCCATTTTATTAGTAACAAAAGTAGAAAGATCTAATTATAAATCTTTTGGCACTCTGAGCTGATAACGATATCAACAGGCCAAGGCACCTAGACCAATAAAACAAGAGGAGCAGTTGAGAAGACACACAGCATGTGTAAATGACAGAATATTTAAGGCAGCTATACAAATGATTGTCATTGGCCAAATGCTCAGTAATGTCCCCCTTAGGGCCTGTTCACATCACAGTTGCCCTTCCGTTTTGGGGTTTCGACTGAGGTTTCCGTCGGTTTAACCCCTCAACAGAAAGGCAAATAGAAACCTAAGCTTCCGTTTCCCTCACCATTAATATCAATGGGGTGAGGGGTTAACCCAATGGAAACCTCTGACGGAACCCCTCAGCGGAACACAGACTGATGTGAACACAGCCTTACTCCCTCTAAAAAATGCACAATTAAATAGGGAGAGGAAAGTTATAAAAGGAAGCATAAATCTGTGTATGTACTGGATACAATAAACTTTACTTTGTAACTCTGTACAAGACAGTGTATATACTGCATACAATATAGCATGACCTCATAACTCAGTACAAGTCTGTATATACTTCATACAGTAGTATAACCTTATAACTCAGTACAGGGAAGTGTATATACTGCATAGAATATGGTATGACCTCTGTAAAGGGAAGCGTTTTATATATTTATATCTATATACATGCGAGTGTAGATATATATAGATTTGTCCCTCCAGAAAGGTGTATACCCATCCCCCTACTAGATAATGGTATTCCATGAGGCCCAGGCCCCCCCCTTTTTCGTGCATGAGCCGGTGATGTCACACAGGTGTGCACGGGGAGGTTTAAAAGGACATACGGTCCCAAAGTTCTCTCTCTTGTTCCTGCTACCTGGCTCCACTAAGGGTCTCCTCTTCCCTCCTGGCCTGCTCTTGCCTCATGGCCCTTCCTGAGAGACCTCACCAACTTGTACCACATGGACTGCTAAGTATCCACGTGTAGCAGCAGCTACACGTTATGCTCTCCCCCCTCCTTACTTCAACCCTTGTAACCCTGAGTTCCTGTTTACCCTTGCTGCCCTGAGTAACTTGCTAGCCCCGCTTTACCTGTTTAACCCTTTCCTACCATTTACACAGCAACCCATTCCCCTTGTTAACCCATTGCTGAACCCTTAGAATATAGGGAAAGTGATATTAGGTAGCGTGTATTGTATTTTAACGTAACTGTATTCATATGTATGTTTAGATAAGTGGGTGGCGGTATAATTAGGATTGTGATATCGTGGTTATACTGTACTACGTATAGTGTGAGTATACTCAGTATATATTAACGTGTTATATGTATTGGGGTATACGGATACTATACGGTGATCAGTTACTGTGTTCAGTTTGGTGTATTTTATATGTAAGTGTGATTATTGTTAGTAATAAATAGTACCCTTTATTTACTATACAATTGTATTTATTGTACGGTCTTATTCCGTTGAGTAGAAGCAAAGCAAGTAGACGTTAGTATAAGAAAAAGGTAGGGGAACTAGTCATAACCCGTGTGACCCCGATTATAAAGGGGGTAGTAATAATGGGCGACCAAAGTAGGTGAAACCCAGCTATTATACCAGCACTTTTACACACGTGGGTGAGTGTGTAGTGAGTATTCATTATATATATAGTTATATATACCGAGTCCTTTTTCAACCTCATAACTCAGTACAAGTCTGTGTATATATTGCATACAATATACAGTAGTATAACCTTATAACTCAGTACAAGGTTGCGTATACACTACATACAATATATATGACCTCATAACTCAGTATAAGGCTTTGTATGTGCTGGAAACAATATAATTTTTCTTGTAACAGTACAGGGTCATATATAGTATGTGTTGGATACAATATAATATTAACTTATACCTCAGTACAAGGTCATATACAGTATGTGCAGGATACAATATAGTATTACCTTATACCTCAGTACAAGGTCATATACAGTATGTGTTGGATACAATATAGTGTTACCTTATACAGGGGCGCAGCTAGGGGGGGGGAGCAGGCGGGGCATGTGCCCCGGGCGCAAATTAGACGGAGGCGCCAGGGCCACACCGTCCATGACGGCGGCCTGCTGCCTCTCTGAGGGGTTGGTGGCGCCACTGAAACAAGCCGCCACCACCCCCTCCTGCACTATAATTGTACCTGCTTTTATAGCACACAGGTACAATTAGAAGCAATGAACGGCCGGGTACGTTCCATGTACGGCCATTCAGCGCCTTTCTACGAGTGAAGCAGCGCGATACTTGGCGCCGCTTGCGTCGTTGAAAGGCGCTAATTGACAGGGAAAGTCATTCTGCCCTGCCAATCAGCACCTTTCATAGACGTAAGCGGCGCGATCATGTCATCGCGCTGCTAGCGTCGTTTTAACCCCAGGAGACATGCGCAGAAGAGAGCAGGTCTCCATTGCTGTCGGGCGGCGCGGGAACGGGATTAAGGGGAGTTTGCATAGTTTGTTTTTTTATCCTAATAAAAAAAAAAGTACGTGCCATTATCTGCTGGGGGTGGCTTTATCTACGGGGGGGGGGGGCTATATGTGGAGAACTATATACAGGGGTAAACCACAGAATAAAGTGGGACATATAATAAGATTAAAAACACAAAAAATGGCCATACTCACAAATTGGGCAGGTATAATCCCAACAGGACGCGGCCAGGTCAAAAATGCTGCTAATGAAAGTGCTCAGGTGTGTTAAATAATAATAGCCACTCCCACTAGCCTTGAGGGGAGTGGCGTGTGGTGCATGGGATATGTAGTAAAACGTAAATGAATAGTGTATAATGTGCAAGTAGTAAGAATATTTGTGAAATATAGGCGGCAGTACTGAGTATAGTGAGTGGTGAATAACGTGTAAAATATAGGGGGCAGTACTGAAAGGGTCAGGAACGTGAGTGATGCATGAAGTGTGGGTGCAGTGTGTAAAACATGGAGGGCTAATGCGTAAATCATGAGGCACAGTCTATATAGCCTGGTAGCAGCCTATTTGTAACGCCATGATAATACATAGAGCGGGCTGCCCTGCTTGCTATGCCAGACCACAACCCACCATGCTCTCCCAGCATTGAAGACCAGACCTCGGTCTGGCATAGCAAGCAGGGCAGCCCGCTCTATGTATTATTATGGCGTTACAAATAGGCTGCTACCAGGCTATATAGACTGTGCCTCATGATTTACGCATTAGCCCTCCATGTTTTACACACTGCACCCACACTTCATGCATCACTCACGTTCCTGACCCTTTCAGTACTGCCCCCTATATTTTACACGTTATTCACCACTCACTATACTCAGTACTGCCCCCTATATTTCACACATATCATTACTACTTGTACATTATACACTATTCATTTACTTTTTACTACATATCCCATGCACCACACGCAACTCCCCTCAAGGCTAGTGGGAGTGGCTATTATTATTTAACACCTGAGCACTTTCCTTCAGCAGCATTTTTGACCTGGCTGCGTCCTGTTGGGATTATACCTGCCCAATTTGTGAGTATGGCCATTTTTTGTGTTTTTAATTCTATACAAAGGTGGGCTATATCTAAAGGGGGTCTATATACAGGGGTGGGCTGTGGCGCACTATATACAGGGGTGGGCTGTATGCGGAGAACTATATACAGGGGTGGGCTATGAGATCTTTATCTTTGTTTATAGGTGTAGAAATGTTTGAAAAGTGAGAAGCTGAAGACATCTGAGCGGCAAACTGCAGAAATGGGCTGTGAGCGGGAGAAGTCATCATAGAGGTCTGGACCGGATGGAGAAAAATAACTAGAATCTGAGACGTCACCGGTGAGTAACTTAATGTAAATATTTATTTTGCCTCTAATCAGTACTCTAGTCACTGTATGATCTGTAGCGAGATGATGGGTTGTATGATATGATTATTTTTTTTTTGTGAAACAGCAACTCCCAGCATATCCTTACCATTGTTCGGGTCATGCTGGGAGCTGGAAACAAATTTAGTGCAAACCTATACGGCAGGGGTTGCACTAAATTGAGCTGTTTTTGTGCTGGTGTTGTATATATGTACTGAGCTTGGTTCTGGGGCTGTATTTATGTACTGAGCTTTGTTCTGGTGCTGTATATATATATATAATGATCTTGGTGCTGGAGCTGTATTTATGTACCGAGCTTGGTTCTGGTACTGTATATATGCAATGAGCTTTGTTCTGGTGCTGTATAGATGGACAGAGCTTGGTACTGGAGCTGTATTTATGTACTGAGCTTGGTTCTGCTGTTGTATTTATGCAACGAAAACCTATTCGTACAGACAGGAAATGATCTTGTTTAATGAATGTAAAAAATCATAGCATCAGTGCTAAACACAAGATCTTACGTAAAACCAAGTGTAACTTGTGCATTGACCCTCAACAACTGATATAACACCTACAAAGAATGGGGTACAATTAACACAAAAAATAGAGCAGAATAATCACAAACTTTATTGACATATATAACAATGATAAAAAATTAGTCATGCAAAGCATGGATAAAAACGTTCAAAGATTACAGGGAATGTAAATACAGAGAAGTGGGACCAAAATTTGGTAACATGAACTAAGGTGAGGCAACCAGACTAGTAAGTAACATAGTCAGAACAAAGATACAGCAATGGTGATATATTGTGATCAAGTAGCATGCATGGATACGGATATATGATAATGACAGGTATATAGCAAGTCTGTTGCCAAACACCAATCTACCATGAGACTGTTATGCAGATAAGGACATATAAATAAATAATGCTCCAAGTGAGTATTTCATGGAAACAAGCAGCATGGGGGAAGTAAATACAATGACATACCCATAGTAATGATAACCCTGTAATGAGAGACCGTCAGACCCGACGCGCGTTTCGGCGGGATGCCTTCGTCGTACATAGAGCGGGCTGCCCTGCTTGCTATGCCAGACCGCAACACACCATGCTCTCCCAGCATTGAAGACCTGGCTGCGTCCAAAAAGTAGTAAATATAATACAAGTAAACATGGAAAATACATGGGGTATTGGTTGTAATTTTGGCAAAAAGAACGCAAGCTTGCAATCCTCGTCACGGATCCCCACACTTGCGAGTCCCTAACTGGAACTTTTCGTTCCAAACTTGAAGCTAAACACAGAAAAAAAGTGGGACATATAAGAAGATTAAAAACACAAAAAATAGGTTGCTACCAGGCTATATAGGCTGTGCCTCATGATTTACGCATTAGCCCTCCATGTTTTACACACTGCACCGACACTTCATGCATCACTCACGTTCCTGACCCTTTCAGTACTGCCCCCTATATTTCACACATATTATTACTACTTGCACATGATACACTATTCATTTACTTTTTACTACATATCCCATGCACCACACGCAACTCCCCTCAAGGCTAGTGGGAGTGGCTATTATTTAACACACCTGAGCACTTTCCTTCAGCAGCATTTTTGACCTGGCTGCGTCCTGTTGGGATTATACCGGCCCAATTTGTGAGCATGGCCATTTTTTGTGTTTTTAATCTTATTATATGTCCCACTTTTTTTCTGTAATATCAATGTGGGTTAAGACTTAAAACAGTATAACAGCGGTCAGCAACCTTCGGAACTCCAGCCTGTTGTGAAACTACAATTCTCAGAATGCCCTGACAGTCTTTGGCTGGAATAATAAGTCCATTGATTGTCAGTTGTAGTTTCGCAACAGCTGGAGTGCTGAAGGTTGTATTACTACTCAGTGCTGTGACAAGCTCTCATTCTATACCATAAAAACATGGGCTAATGTTAATGAGCTGACATCATAGTCACTCTGACAGCAAGCCTGAGGCTGGTCCTCATAGGCTTCCATGCATGGCAGACCCGGAGACCGTTGTCGGGCCTCCGGTTGACATTTCAAACCCCACGATTGCATGGGGGCTGCCGATGTGCTACAAACCCCCTAAATGCGGCGATTGACGAATTTAAGGGGTTAATTGCCGAAATCAGCGGCGATGCAACACTAGAGTATCAGCTGTCGGGGACGGTGTGCATTAGGAACGAGACAGTGACTTCCTGTCACTCTAAGAGGAAGCCTATAAGGACCAGCCAGAAGGTTGGTCCTGATAGGCTTCTGTGCATGGCAGACACGGAGGCCATTGTTTGGCCTCCGTGTTTGCCATGCTAACGATCGGCAAACCACGCGATTTCTGAGCGGGGTCTGCCGATATGCTAGAAACCCCTAAAACGATCGCCGCATTTAAGGGGTTAATTGCCTAAATCAGCAGCAAAGGACCCCTGGCCGGCAAGAGTGGAGTATCAGCTGTCGGTGACAGCAGACCTCCCGAATCCCGACCGACTCAGTAACTATACGTCCTCGTGCGGGAAGTAACCTCCCGCGATGATGTATAGTTACTGACTCGTGCGGGTAGGGGTTAAGAGGTTGTCCCACCACAGCAAGTGCTAATAAAACGATCCCATATCAAAAAGTTAGTTATGTATCAATTTAAACGCATTACAAAATCTGTATTAATCCATAGACATGACCTAGTTTCGTAGATGGCTCCCCTTGCGGTTTTGCGAGTACGCCGCTGTGCACTTCCGTCCAGTAATGCTATAGCTGGATACATATGTGAAGTCTGTTTCAGCGTGCGTCCGGATCTAGAGAGCACCTAGCGGCGGATGAATTCACTAGATGCTCTTTGCCTAGTGTCTTTGATTGAGCTTTCTCACAGTATAGCATCCTGTGTGCAGTAGTGGATCCCTGCTATGCCGATATTCAGGACGTCATGAGATTATTTATAATGGTTTGTAGTGAGCAGAGCAGGGAGGGAGAATCATACTCCGGCAGCGATATGGCGGCAGGGGAAGGGACTATGATGCAGAGGCAGACTAACGGAATTATAGGGCTTGTAGGAAAGTGCCTCGCAAGATCCGACACGTGTGCCTCCAGAAGATCCATCCTGTTAGGGGCCCCACAAGCTATCGCTTGGGGGACACGTGGTGGCACGAACCTCCTAAGGTTTTATAGTGGAAAGATGTGTTTTTGTGTATGTTTTCTCTTACCCTTCCCTCTTTTCTCCCTTCATGTCTATATTTTTAGAATGATACTTACCGTCTTGGCATCCCCTGTGTAAGCTGTGGTGGTGGCACGAGGCGGTTCCAGATGTTTCTGTCTCCGGGCAGATTATTCTTTGGTTCCAGGTGTAATGACGGGGGTGGGGAGACAGACAAGTGAGCCCTAATCTACCCACCACTCAGTCCCTGCCTACTTGCAACGACCCGCCCTAGGTGACGGGGTACAACTGGGCGACGATCCCTACGCTCAATAAGTGCACATCAGACAAACAGACAAGGGTACACAGAGCTAGGGGGAGAAAGGGGCAGTTGCCCACGGCAACACCGTGATCAACAAGAGAAGTGAACAAGCAGAGTCAAACCAGGAGAGTACGAGGTGCCAAACGCAGAGCAGAAGAGTAGTCAGCAAGCCGGGGTCAATATGAAGCAAGGACAATGGTACAAGAAGCTGCAGCAGGGCCAGGAAACCACACGAGAAGAATCACAAGCAAAGGAGGAACAGGAAAGGCAGGTATAAATAGACAGAGGGCGGGAGCTAGCTCCGTCTGGCCAGGCTGTGATAGGTTCTCCTACTCCTAAGCCTGCCACCCCGAGTGGTGGAAGATGGAGTCAGTCTCACAGACATAGAAGCAGGTGCAGACTGATTATCTATGGGCGTTAACCCCGAAGCTGTGCCTGGCAGATCCTTTACACCAGGTGATTGGACCTGAGTCAGCTATGCATTTGCATGAGCAGGTTCCAGAACTTTCTATCTCCAGGAAGAATTTCTGCTGGCACCAGCTGATGGGACATTTGAATTTCAAAGGCTGGAAAATGGGCCATAAAAAAAAGCTGTTCCGTCGTGATCAAGCAGTTCGTTTTGAAGATTTGGACCGACGCCCACCCTCCCTCCTTCAGGTCTTTGATTTCCTTCTTGTCGTTATTTTTAGAGGGGTTTGTCACCCTGCTAATGCTGGGCGAACTTTTTATTTTATTGGTTTTTAATATTGATATTTCGTTTTCAAGATTTCAATATATGGTTATTCTGTTTTTAATTATTATTTTATGTTAACCTTAATAAACTTCGTGGCCATTTTTTATCCAAAGAAATTGTTGTAGGATTTATTCTAGTTGGTAAGTTTTAGTGGGGTCTGTGCTACTATGGGATTACTGTGTGGTGCATATCACCAGGGAAATACCAAACTAAAAAAAAGGAGATGGAAAATGTATTTTGGGAGCCAATACAGCTCATTAAATTCACTTTATAACGCGTTTAGGAGGTTTAATTAGCGGAACAGGTGGTGGGATAACCGCTTGAATTATAAGATGACCATCCAAAATATCATGAGATGAATAGCAGACAGGGGAACAGGAGTTTGCGCAGACAGACAGACCAAATGATAGCACATAGTTACCTTTCCATGATACTACAGGAGCAGCACTCTTCTTTTCCCCATCATCTAGTGGGGTCCTATCAACCTGAATTCCTGAGTCCTCCCTACTAAGGGTCTCTTGATCATCTTCCTCCTCACTAATATCAGACCACTCCTGAAATCATATTTAACTAGCAGTCAGTCCACAAATTCCACTTTACCATAGGATACAAATGTTTTAGTACATGCAAAGCGCACGGCTGATTTTTTTTGTGGGGTTGGCAGAATGTGTAGTGATACATTTTTATCATTGACCTTTATGGAACAATGGAGTGCACATACTAATATTGTCGCAATACGAAGTCTACATGGACATAAGAGGAGATAAAACTTACCGGTGTGTCGTCTGCACTGAGACCAATGTCTTCCCCTTCCATCAAGTATTTTCCCCAATCAAATGGCTCCTCTTCCTCTATGATTAATCCACACAACAGGTCAGGAAAATGTAACGATTTACATCGATTTGACTGTATATTCTCAAGTATCGGTCTTGTTTTTTAGGTTTTAAATAACATTAAAACAAAACATTCATTACACAGATATTAAAAGGGTTTGTCTGACATTTATCCATACCTATAAGAGAAGAAAAGGTTTTTTTTTTTGTAATCTACTCATAGGTAAAAATAGTGTAGTACCGTGTTAGCCAGAAACTATATGCAATGTTAAATACTTTTTTGTCAAAAAAGACAAAAAATATTGTAGATACACACAAAAGTATTTGGCATTGCATACTTGTAGTTAAAATTCTTAAAGGGTAACTAAACTTTTAACATGTCACAGGTCAGGTTTGATCGGCGTCGGTCCGAGCACTGAGACCCCCACTGATAGTTAAAACTAAGCAGCAGAAGTACTTGGGTGAGCGCTGTACCGTTGCGTTTCTGATCGGCTTTCCTCGGAAAGACGAGTAAGCGGTGTACAGATTCAGACTTTCTACTGAGCCCGTACACCGCTCCAAGCAAAGGCGATCAGAAACAAAAAACGGCACAGCACTCACCCAAGAACTTTGCCGCTTCGTTTTAGCGATTGGTGGGTGTCTTAGTGTTCGGACCCACACCGATCAAAACTTCTGACACGTCATTAGTCAAAGGTTTTTTCAAAAGTTTAGTTACCCTTTTATATCACAACATGCTACAGTGACATTTAGCAAAGTGACAAACTCCTGCAGTAGCAAATGGACGGAAGCAACGTAGTACGTTCATATCCAGCCCTCAAGGTGAACCAGAGTCGAGTGACAGCATGGGAATTGAGAATTTTAACTATAATTGTAGGGTATTTTGGGGTCAAACCTTTTAAGGGGGTATTCCCATCTCTGACATTTATGGAATAGACACGAAAGATAGAACCAGGTCCCACCTCTTCTACCTGCATTTATCTTTACAATGTAAATACCCCGTAATACCGTCTCCCACTGTCGCTGCTCTCCGGCCAATGAGTTAGGAGGTGGCCAGAGTACGGAAATAGCCAAGCTATGCTGTTCCGTAACTCCCATAGAAGTGAATGGGAGTTGCAGAAACAGCATAGCACAGCAAGCTACGTCGTTTACATAATCCCAGCCACCTCCTAACTCAATGTGATCTACCTAATGATGGCTCATTTGCCACAAACCATACCATAGGGAGGGTAACAGCGGGGTGCTGTCATAGGCTCTTGAAAAACCGATTACCGGTAAGTAATCAATCTTTTACCCTTTCACCTATGACAGCACCCCTGGAGATGTAAAATAGAAATCAGTATTTAGGGTGGGACCACAGCTTATAGCACCTTTCTACCAAAGGCCAAGTCAGAGGCTGTATGCAGTTGTAATCGGTAGTGCTTGAAAAAGGTGTGAGGAGAACTCCATGTGGCAGCCTTGCATATCTGGTCTAGAGATGCCTCTGCTTTCTCTGCCCACGAAGTGGACACAGCCCTGGTGGAGTGAGCTCCGAAAAACTCTGGGGGCTTGAGCTTCTGATTTATGTAAGCTAATTGTATGGCCTGCTTAATCCACCTCGCTATAGTGGCTTTACTGGCTGCCGAACCCTTGTTATGACCCTGGGTAATCTCTAGGTACTGGACTAGGCATTTTCTTACGTCTAGGCAGTTAAACTGTTGTTCCCTCTGATTTTTTGGGGAATCACAGAGGGAGGGAAGAATAATATCTTGGTCTAAATGAAAGGGAGAGACCACTTTAGGAAGAAATCCTGGTAAGGTTTTTAAGATGACTATCGTCTAACAGTAGGGTATGTGGAGGGAAGGCAGAGAGGGCCTGAATCTCATTCACTCTATAGGTTGATGTAGTGGCTAACAAGAACGTCATTTTGAGTGTCAGCAGTTTCATGGAGATGGAGTCCATTGGATCAAATGGTGGATTTATCATAGCCTGGAAAACCGGATTTAAGTCCCAGGGAGGAACTGGGGATCTCATCTGGTTTTTGAGTCTGCAGGCTGCGGTTAGGAATCTTTTGATCCAGGGGTGTTCTGCTCATTTAGAATTAAAGAAGGAACTTAAAGCAGAAATCTGAACCTTTAAAGTAGTAGGCCTAAGATTTTTATTTAACCCTGCCTGGAGGAAATCCAATATTAAAAGGGATATCTGGTTTGGTTAAAGGATTAATATCCTTGCCTGCAAAATTCAAGAATGCTTTCCAGAACCTCAGATATATTTTTGAGGTAACCGGTTTCCTACTGGCTAGTAGGGTGGAAATGACGGATTCGGAGAATCCTCTTTGCCTAAGGATTAGCCTTTCAGTTTCCAGGCTGTCAGATGGAGTTTCTGAATGTCAGGGTGTATTACTGGGCCTTGATATAGGAGATCTGACATGTTTGGGAGAACCCATGGTTGGTCTGAAGAAATTTTCCTCAACCACGTGAACCATGGTCTCTTTGGCCAGAAGGGGGCTATTAATATCACACTGGCCTTGTCTTCGCTGACCTTTTTTATTACTCTAGGGAGGAGGTTCGGCGTAACCCCTCTCTTGACTCCAAAACTGTGAGAATGCGTCTATTTCTGTTGGGTGGTCTAAAGGGTTTAGGGAGAAGAATCTTTGGGTCTTTCTGTTTTCCTTGGATGTGAGTAGATCTATTGATGGGGTCCCCGATATGAGGATAATTTTCTGAAATACGGTTGTATTCGGCACCATTCTGATTGGCGAAGCCTTTCTAAGGTTAGGAAGTCTGCCACCTGGTTGTCTTTTCCCTTCAGGTGGACAGCCGATAGGGTCAATAGGTGGTGTTCTGCCAGGAAAAAAGATCTGTGAGGATAGGTCCATCAGCGAGGCCGATTTATATAAGACACTGTGGGCGTGTTGTCGGAATAGATCTTTAAGTGTCTACCTAAAATTGCTGGCATGGATCTCTTGAAGGCCTGAAGAACTGCCGCCAGTTCCCTGAAGTTGGAGGATCCCTGAATGGTCTGTTGATCCCACTGACCCTGAAGAAAAGAGGAGTCGTAATGAGCTCCCCATCCCCAAGGACTCGCATCTGTGGTAATGTTGAGAGTAGGGGTTAGCTTCCATGGAATACCCAGCATGAGGTTCTCTCTGTTCAACCACCATCTGAGAGACAGCCTTGCTGCGGATGAGATGTGTAGGGGTTGATCTAGGGAGAGACTGCTCCTGTCCCACTGATTTAAAATGTCCCACTGAAGGGCCCTGGATCTGAAGTGAGCCCATAGTACAGCTGGGATGCATGATGTCATGAGGCCCAGGACAGACATCTTTCCTGAAAGAGGTCATATGGACTAGGTAGATCTCTGATATCCTATCAGGGGACTGATTTTGTCTTCTGGAAGGAAGGACATCTGCTTGGAGGAGTCCAGCAGAGTTCCTAGGAATACACATCTTTTTGATGGGTTTAGATTTGATTTTTTTAAATTTATGTTCCATCCTAATTTTGCTAGTATAGCGCAAACTATTTGTATTTGGAGGGTCAAGTTTTGAGATGTTTCTGCAACCAACAAAAAGTCGTCCAGGTATGGGATCAGGAGGAAGTCGTTCGTCCTGATGTAAGAGGTAATTTCCGCTATTAGTTTTGAAAATACCCTTGGGGCTTGTGAGATGCCAAAGGGGAGGGCTCTGTATTGTAGGTGAATTAAAGAGGCTCTGTCACCAGATTTTGCAACCCCTATCTGCTATTGCAGCAGATCGGCGCTGCAATGTAGATTACAGTAACGTTTTTATTTTTAAAAAACGAGCATTTTTGGCCAAGTTATGACCATTTTCGTATTTATGCAAATGAGGCTTGCAAAAGTACAACTGGGCGTGTTGAAAAGTAAAAGTACAACTGGGCGTGTATTATGTGCGTACATCGGGGCGTGTTTACTACTTTTATTAGCTGGGCGTTGTGTATAGAAGTGTCATCCACTTCTCTTCACAACGCCCAGCTTCTGGCAGTGCAGCACTGTGACGTCACTCACAGGTCCTGCATCGTGTCGGCACCAGAGGCTACAGTTGATTCTGCAGCAGCAGCAGCATCAGCATTTGCAGGTAAGTAGCTACATCGACTTACCTGCAAACGCCGATGCTGCTGCAGAATCATCTGTAGCCTCTGGTGCCGATGTGTCCTCGCTCGTCTGACACGATGCAGGACCTGTGAGTGACGTCACAGCGTGATCTCTCGAGAACACGCTGTGTGTCTGCACTGCCAGAAGCTGGGCGTTGTGAAGAGAAGTGGATGACACTTCTATACACAACGCCCAGCTAGTAAAAGTAGTAAACACGCCCCGATGTACGCACATAATACACGCCCAGTTGTACTTTTACTTTTCAACACGCCCAGTTGTACTTTTGCAAGCCTCATTTGCATAAATACGAAAATGGTCATAACTTGGCCAAAAATGCTCGTTTTTTAAAAATAAAAACGTTACTGTAATCTACATTGCAGCGCCTATCTGCTGCAATAGCAGATAGGGGCTGCAAAATCTGGTGACAGAGCCTCTTTAAGGACCCGTTGATTGTCGCTGCTACCCTCAGATATCTTTGATGATGAAGACATATGGGTACGTCGTAGTAAGCGTCACGTACCCCATTTTTATGATTCCTAGAATCCAAGGATTCGCTGAAATCTTCTGCCAATCCCTGAAAAACCGGGAAAGATGACCCCCCCCCCCACCATGGATTCTATGGCGTCATTGTTGGTCCCTATTTTTAGGGTCCTTTTGGGGCCTAAAGAGAAAGGACTTATTTTTCCTCGTAAATCTTGAGGATCTAAAGTCCTGTCCCCTAGGGTTAGGTCTTTTGTTATTAGCCCTTTGGGACGAAAGGAATCTCTTGTTGGCCTTGCTTGTGCAGTGAACCCCTTCTTGCTATCTGATGCTTATTCCAGAAGGTCATCAAGCGGGGCCCAAAGAGATAATCTCCCGAGCAGGGAATAGCGCACAGTTCCCTTTGGATCCGGTGTCCCCTTTGCAGGTTTTCAGCCAGATAGCTCGTCTAGCCGAATTTGACAGGGCTGCTGATCTGGCGGAAAGGCGTACAGAGTCTACTGAGGCATCTGCCAAGAAATCTGTGGCCTTGGAAAGTGTTGGAAGGGAGGATAAGATTTGATCCCGAGGGGTCTTGTCTTTTACATGAAGCTTTAATTGTGCGAGCCAAATTTTCAGAGATCTGGCCACACAGGTGGCTGCAATGGCTGGTTTAAAGGCCCCCGTAGAAGCTTCCCAGGTCTTTTTTAGAAAGAAGTCGGCCTTCCTATCCATAGGGTCAGACAAGGAGCCTAGATCTTCAAAGGGAAGGGAGTGTTTCCTTGAAATCTTAGCTACTGGAGCATCGAGTCTAGGGGTGTTATCCCAGTCCTTACATACCTCGTCCTCAAAGGGATACTTCCTTTTGAGGAATTTGGGAATACCTGCTTTCCTATCAGGATTTTTTCATTCTCTTTTAATGAGGTTAGTTATGTTCCTATGAATGGGAAAGGTTTAATTCTTCTTAGGTCCTATGCCTTGAAACATTATGTCCTGGACGGACCGAGGTTCCTTAGGATCATCTATGTTCATAGTAGCCCTTACCGTCTTAAGGAGTAAGTCTACGTCCTCTGTTGGGAACAAATTTCTTTCTCCCTCATCCTCACCTGAGGAATCTAAGGAGCTGTACTCCCCTTCTCCTAGTTGAGGATCCTCCTCAGCTGAGGAATCGGGAACTATCCGGCTAGAGGTAGCCGGAGGACAGGAAACCTGACTGGTGTGTGTGGAGAGGTGTGTCCTTTTTATATCCTCAGGTTTCCTGTCCAGCGGATGGGACGTCTCTCCAGGGGTGCTGTCATAGGTGAAAGGGTAAAAGTGGTTTCCAATTATCTGCTTTTTAATTCAATAAAGCCATTTTTGGGTGAGTATGTAAAACAAAGTAGAAGAGACAGTATGGCATAATGAGCATCTGTCTGAGAAAAATAAAATAAAAAAAAGAACAGATGAAATATACAAAAAATACAAAGAGAGGGAGGAA
Source organism: Rhinoderma darwinii (assembly GCF_050947455.1). NCBI lineage: Eukaryota > Metazoa > Chordata > Amphibia > Anura > Rhinodermatidae > Rhinoderma > Rhinoderma darwinii. The sequence continues at coordinate 148,491,938 of NC_134688.1, read as the reverse complement.
CACCACAGTGATAAAATATCAGGTCAATTCCCACTAACCAGGTACTAGGACAATGTTTTCCCAGGGCTGGATTTTCAGGATCAATGGGTGGCAGATTACCGTTTATGTCTATATTTGTTGCCCTACACTGCTTTATATTATTATTATATATTATCGTTAATGTCTTTTTGAAGAACAAATCACATTAGCTCCACAAAATAACACATTTCATTTTTTTCCTAAACATCTGTCTGTCTGTGTCATTGAAATTCAGGAAATAAACAGAAGACAACACAATGGGAGTTACCTGTGTCCCCTCTATGCTGGGAAGAGGAAGATTCAAGAACTCCCCTGTCAGTCGCTTCCAGCTCTCAGCTTTACTCAGATCTGAATGGATCACAAACTTTTCATAGATCCTGTAAACAAAGCTCATTTTTTATGCTCCTTCATAGTAGTGTATATGCACGCTATAACAAATAAAAAGTTACCCGTCTAGGGTCCTGTGTATGTTGTGGCTGCTTACATCAAGATAATGATGGAATCTACAAAGAAATGAAGACATACAGATGAGAAACGATTTACATGTCAGTCACAATGCAGAGGTGTACAATATTTATGGGTAACATCCATATGATCACCCTTTTGCAAGACCTGTGATGAACCCAAACGAATAGGACCAGTGGAAGTAGCTTCCTAGAGAAAGATCTGCACAGGAGATGTCCCACCAGCACTGAACGAGACATCTGTCTATGGACCTTTCTTCTATACCGAAGGCCTCATGCACACGACCGTATTTTTTCCCACCCGTAAATACGGGTTCGGTGTCACACGTATTCGACCCGTTTTGCACCAGTATTTACGGACCCGTGCCCGTAAATACGGTTCCGGAATCACCAGTATTCCACCCGTATTTACGGGCACGTTTTCTATGCAAAATTGCACTGCACTAATCGGCAGCCCCTTCTCTCCATCAGTGCAGGATAGAGAGAAGGGGCAGCCCTTTCCGAGGTAAAAGTAAAAGACATTCATACTTACCCGGCCGTTGCCTTGGTGACGCGTCCCTCTCTTGACATCCAGCCCAACATCCCTGGATGACGCGGCAGTCCATGTGACCGCTTCAGCATGTGATTCGCCTGTGATTGGCTGCAGCGGTCACATGGGCTGAAACGTCATCCAGGGATGTCGGGTCGGATGTCGAGAAGGACGCGTCACCAAGGCAACGGCGGGAGACCGGACTGGAGGAAGCAGGAAGTTCTCGGTAAATATGAACGTCTTTTTTTTACAGGTTGCTCTATATTCTGATCGGAATTCACTGTCCAGGGTGCTGAAAGAGTTACTGCCGATCAGTTAACTCTTTCAGCACCCTGGACAGTGACTATTTACTGTCGCCTAGCAACGCTGCCGTAATGACGGGTGCACACATGCAGCCACCCGTCATTATGGGAGCTCCATAGACTTCTATGGGCTGCCCGTGCCGTTATTACGGCCTGAAATAGGACATGTTCTATCTTTTTCAACGGCACGGGCACCTTCCCGTAAGAAAACGGGAAGGTACCCGTGGCCAATAGAAGTCTATGAGCCCGTTATTACGGGTCGTAATTACGACCCGTAATAACGGGAGTTTTTACGGTCGTGTGCATGAGGCCTTAAAGAGTAGGATCACAGGAGGACATCGTGGCACATTAGTCATCAATATCTATAATACGGTCAGATTTCTAGAAATGCTGCAGACCTACTCTTCGGTTCACCCACCTAATTTTACAGTGTGCCATGCGTCATATAACCCAAGGAGCTGTATGATGCTGAACATCACCAGGATATACAATTGGGGTTTGCATTGAGGAAAGGTCAGCAGACCCTGAAACATCTAGCATTTGTCTTCCATTCTTTGTAATGTAATTTTGTCAGACAGCTGGCATTAATGCATTGGTAAATCTGCCCCATAGGAATATTAACATATAAACAAAAAAAGTAAATTTCTAGGCACAACCTAGATCTCTGGGTTTGTCCAGCTGGCAAAATATATGGACATATTAAAAGGGTCTGACCTTCCGATATCCAAACGTTCATCTGATTGTGGCCAAATCTTTGTGCCTAGGTCTTCCTTAACCCCTTAAGGTGCAGCCTATTTTGGGACCTTATCATTGCCACATTCCGAGAGCCATAACTTTTTGGTTTACCTGTTGGCCCAGCTGTAGAATGACTTATTTTTGGCAGGAGAAGTTGTAGTTTTTATTTTCTCCATTTTGGGGTGCATATAATTATTAAGTAACTTTTTGCTTTATTTTTGTACGCCCCATGCACACGGGTTGATACTACATATGTATACTAAATAAGTTTTAAAAAAAAAATAGGAGCCTATGGGTGACGTATGCCACTGGATGACATGTCACAGGTATACATTTAACATATATGTCATGTGCTTTTCAATATATTAAATGGATACCATAATAGCCTAATAGTGGCATGCGTCACTCATAGACTAGAACAATACCCGTATAATGGATACATCAGGACCCCAGTTCTTGACGTATACGTTTAACTAATACCATTATACTCTATGGTAATGGATGCCATTGTTAGGCATTTGTCAAAGCCCACGTTTAACGTATACGTTGGTAATTTTTCCTGACGTACATCAAACATAGGCAAAAACGTCTTGTGAACATAGTCTTAGGCTCCATGCACATAGCAGTAAATTTTGACCCATTCAATTCTATGGCTGACGGACACCTTCCCATATATTTACGGGAAGGCGTTCATGCAATAGAAAGGCTCCGCAAAAGATAGGACATGTCGTATTTTTTGGGTTTTTACGGACCGTGCTCCCATACTTTATATGGGAGTGTGGCCCCGCAAATGTGGGTGGTTACGGGTACGGTCTTGTGAATGGGGCCATACATTCATGCGAAGAAACCGCATACAGACCCAATACATCAAGTCTTGGCGATATTCTATAAGTATACATTGTAGCAAAACACAAGACTAGGAAGGTGATTTGTGCTGCTGATGCGTTGCAGCAAACCTTCAGCTGTGGGAATTATCAGGTTCTGTTCGGTATTTCAATGATAGATTCACTGCGGAATGGATCCTAATGGATCTTATTGACTTCATGGGTCCATCGGGTGGCCAATTTTATGAATAGTGTAGAAAACTACACCATTCAGGCCATCAGAGAGCAACACAGCAACAATATCGTTCCACTTTACGGACAGCAAACAGAGATCTTGAAAATATTTCGGAATTGAAATACAAATGGTATTATAAAGCTGTAGAACTGTTTACAACAATAACACTTCATTTAACAGACAGAAGGAGGTGATACAGAACTAGGAGCAAGTCACCGTCTCCCCTCCCATTATTAATGACGTGAACGCTGGGACTTGTAGTTCCACAACAGCAGCGGATAGTGTGCTACCAATAAGCACAGACCTGAAGTTGGACCCGGCGTACTGCAGCGCTAGCTGGTAGTTATTGCCGCTCTCATCGTCCAGGCCGGTCAGACTGGAGATCAGCTTCCTGACATCCTTCTCCTGCTCTCTTTCATAGCGGGTCCAGTGCGCCATGTCCCGTACATTAGCAGGCAGCCCGGCAAATGTCACCTGACCACGGATTGGACAGCCATACACCAATCACCAATCTTCAGTACGTTAGCCGACAGCAGCCAATCGTCTGTAGAGAACGGCACGTTTGCGTGAGGGGGTGGAGCGACTGTAAACGGACAGATTTGATTGGGTCTAAATATGCTCAACGTGTTTAAACCAAGCAGACTGTCGCCATGGTGAGACAATGTATGATGCGTTTGAAGTAATCCAAGCTCGTACACCAGCTCCTCAGATAGTAAATACACAAGTTCTAGTCCTGATCTTTTCATATTAACAAGCGTGTCTCTATGTACAGTATATTTTACGTAACTTTTCATCTTCTCTAGAGTTTTAAGACTCCAGAAGTTTTCAGCCATGCTGTTTGTTAAACAGTTATATACAGGACCGATTCTAGCTTATCGCCAACCTGCTCCCCTATGAAGGAAGAAGTCAATATAATAATTTTATCAATCACCACTTTATAACTGCCCTGTCTTCTACCTAATCTAATAGGCGCTTTAATGTAGATAAGTAACGTTTTTTGTGTTGTTTTTTTTAAAAAAAAACGTTTATTTTTTACAAAGGAGCATTTTAAGTGTTATGCAAATTCGTTCTTAATGAACAAGTGGGCGTTTTTTTTACTTTTCACCAAGTGGGCGTAGTAAAGAGAAGTGTATGACACGGACCATACGTTATCTATTAGATCAGGTCGAAGATAGGGCAGTTTTAAACTGGTGACAGCCTCTTTAAACTAGTACAATAAAATCAGTGTAAAATACTTAAAATGTGCACCTATGTAAATTCAAAACTTAGTCTATAGAAGTGTAAATTACTGCACTGACGAAAAAAACATATGAAATCCAGGCTTGCCACATTTTTAACCCCTTCCTACCACAGCCATTTTTCAGATTTTAATTTTTTTCTCCCCACTTTCCAAAAGCCATAACCAGTGGCGCAACTACCGCGGTATCGGCCGCTACGGGGCCCGCTGGTTGAGGGGGTCTGTACCGCCAGCCGACACGCCCCCCCATATGCCCAGTGGCGCCGCTCGCAGCCGTTATGGCTGCTACAGCGGATGGAACCGCTACTACGAGGCCCGCGCCGCCAAGGCTCCAACAAGTATGGGCCGGGACGACACAGGCCCTCTCATGCCCGTAGGCGTTGCTAGCACCGGAGGGGGCCCAGGTGCTAGCGACAGAAAATACATGCATTAGCGCTGAATGGACGGGCATGTTTTGTGCCCGACCATTCAGCGCCTTGCAATGACGTTGATTGGTGGGGCAAAATTACTTGCCCTGTCAATCAGCGCCTTTCAACGACGCTAGCAGCGCAATTACATCATCGCGCCGCTTCCGTGCTTTTAAGGCGCTGATTGACGGGGAAAATCATTCTGCCCTGCCAATCAGCGTTATTGAACGACGCGTCGCTCAGCTCCAGCAGACCTTCTCAGAATAGAGCAGGTCTGCATTGCCATTGGACAGTGCGGGAACGGGATCATGTGAGTATGTAACGTTTTTTTTGTTTTTCTCTAATAAAACTGTGAGTGGCATTATCTATAGTGGTGGCTCTATATACAGGGGGGTCGTCTATATGTGGGGATGTGGGCCACTATATACAGGGGGGTCTATATGTCGGCCACTATATACAGGTGTGGTCTATATGTGGGCCACTATATACAGGGGGTCTATATGTGGGGATGTGGGCCTCTAGCTACAAGGGGGAGTCTATATGTGGGGATGGGGGCAATTATATACAGGGGCGTCTATGTGGGGCACTATCTACAGGGGGGTCTTTATGTGGGGCACTATATACAGGGGGAGCTATATGTGAGACACTATAAAGGCGTGGGCTATATGTAGAGCACTATCTATAGGGGAGCTATTTATTTAGGGCACTTTTTCTATAGGGGTGGGCTATATGTGGGTCACTATATACAGGGGTGGGTTACTTGGGCACTAGCTACAGGGGGCTATATGTAGGGCAGTGTCTATAGGGGTGGGCTATATGTGGGACACTATATACAGGGGGAGCTATATGTGAGACACTATCTACAGAGGTGGGCTATACATGGAGCACTATCTATAGGGGAAGCTATATGTAGAGCAACACGGTGGCTCAGTGGTTAGCACTATTGCCTTGCAGCTCTGGAGTCCATATGTGGGCACTATATACAGAGGGTTGTATGTGGAACGCTATCTACAGGGGCTTCTATGTATGGCACTATCTACAGAGGCTCTATGGGGGTCACTATCTCCGGGGGATATCGGGGCACTATCTACAGGGGGGGGCGAGGTGTGTGTATGACAGTGTATGGTTCTATTATAATCAGGGACACTGTATGGCGCTATTATAGTTAGAGGTGCAGTGTATAGCGCTTTATTATATTTAGAGGTGTTGAGAATTTTAACTTTGTTTATAGGTGCAGAAATGTTTTAAAAGTGAGAAGCTGAAGACATCTGAGCAGAAAACTGCAGAAATGGGTCATCGCCGGGAGAAATCCATCATAGAGGTCTGGACCGGATGGAGAAGAAAAGAACTAGAATCTGAGATGTCACCGGTGAGTCACTTAACCCCTCCCCAGATTTTCACGTACAGTTACGTGATGGGAACTGGTGTTTTCACGCAATTCCACGTAACTGTACGTGAAGGAGATGGAACTGGCTCAGGAGCTGAGCCAGCAACATAACCGCTGGGTGACATCTGTATGTTAGCTGGCACCCTAGGGTATCAGCCAGGACCGGAGCTAACCTCCGATCCGACCGATTAATCCCTCAAATGCTGCGTTCAATAGAGATCGTAGCATGTGAGGAGTTTATAGCCACCGGCACCCCAGCAACGTGATCGCTGGGTTGCCGGTGGCTGCAAAGGCGATCGGAGGCCTAATACTTACCTCCCGGTCTGCCAGCAACAAAATACTCCTATGCCCCGTCGTCGGCGGTACCATCAGCAAGATGGCGCCGGCTCAGAAGCTGAGCCGGCGTCATCAGCAGTGGGTGTCCGTTGTATGTTACAGCGGACATCCCACTGTAAAGGCAGGAACCGGAGCTAGCTCCGATTCCTGCCACTAACCCCTTCAATGCAGCGATCCAATGCGATCACTGCATCAAAGTGGTTTGTATCAAATTGGCAGCCTGCCATATGATGGCACGGCTGGCGACTGCTACTATGGCAACAGGAGGCCTAACATTGGCTTCCTATCTGCTTCCTTCCTACATAGGTAGTGCTTCCTTCCCACATAGGTAGTGCATTGTATTAGAACTTCAAACAAACAGTTGGACCTTCAAGTCCCCTAGAGGGACTAAAGAATAGTGCAAAAAAAAAAAGTGTAAAAATAAAAGTTTTAAAAAATACAATAAAAGTTTCAAGTAAAAACATAAAACACAATCGCCCTTTTTCCCTTTTCAAGTCCTTTATTATTGAAAAAAATAATAAAGCCATACATATTTGGTATTGCTGCGACAGTAACGACCTGAACTATAAAAATATTATGTTATTTATTCCGCACAGTGAACGCCGTAAAAAAATAAAACTAAAAAATACTGAAATAATTGCTATTTTTTGGTCACTTTGTCTTCCAGAAATTTAAATAAAAAGTGATCAAAAAGTCGCATGTACCCAAAAATGGTACCTATAAAAACTATAACTCATCTCGCAAAAAACAAGCCCTCATACAGCTCAGTTGACGAAAAAATTAAAAAGTTGGCTCTCACAACTTGGCAACAGAAAAAAATCCATTCTCTTTACAAAAGTAATTTTATTGTGCAAAAAGTTGTAAAACATAAAAAAGTGCTATAAATTAGGTATCACCAGAATCGGACTGACCCGCAGAATAAAGGTAACATGTAATTTATAACGCTTGGTGAACACTGTATAAAAAGAACTAAAAAACTATCCACAATTGCTGGTTTTTGGTCACCTTGCCTCCCAAAAAAAAAAGGATAACAAGTGATAAAAAAGTCGCATGTACCCCAAAATGGTACCAATAAAAACTACAACTCGTCCCGCAAAAAAAACATCCTTCGTACCACTACGTCTATGAAAAAAGTTAAAATGAGTTAAGGCTCCAATAAGTTAGGAAAGAAAAAATATGCAGTTGTGCCGACCCGAGGGGAACATTTCTTGTGTTTCAAGTGGTGATATAACAAGGCCCCTAAAATTAGGGAACCAGGAAGGGGAGGGCTCAAACATATCCACTGGAAGCGAGAGCGCCCGTATTATACCAGGACAACACTTCCCAGCAAAATTCCCCAAACTGCAAAGATGCCGAGTGTGGACCAAAAGGGGAATAAGTAAGGACCATTTATTAGTGAGACACCGGCCTGTGCAGAAAGGATTGTGTCACAGCGTAACAAATATCTATGGACTATTTTATTGTTTTTTTTTACCCCATTATTATACCACCTGACTATGCCCCTTATATACTCCGCCCGGCTTACATGTACCCCCACATTATAAACTGAAACACCAGTAAGACTCCAAACAAAACTACTACCAAGCAAAATCCACGCTCCAAAAGCCAAATGGTGCTACCTCCCTTCTGAACCCTACAGTGTGCCCAAACAGCAGTTTACTTCCACATAAATGGCATCGCCATATCCGGGAGAACCCTTTTAACAAATTTTGGGGTGTGTGTCTCCAGTGGCACAAGCTGGGCACAACATATTTGCCACTGAAATAGCATATCTAGGGAAAAATTGAAATTTTTACTTTGCACCTTCCGCAGCGCAATCATTCATGGAAAAGGCCTGTGGGGTGAAAATGCTCACTACACCCCTTAATAAATGCCTTGAGGGGTGCAGTTTCTAAAATCGGGTCACTTTTCAGCAGTTTCTTTTATTATTTCACATCAGAGCCTCTGCAATTGTGATCCAACACTTTGTAAATGGCCAAATTAGGTCTTAATTTTACATGGTACATTTTCACTCCTGAGCCTGGTCGAATGTCCAGGCAAAAGATTAGGGCCACACATAGGGTATTTCTAAAACCGGGAAACACAGCATAATAATAAGCGAGCGGTCTTGTTATGGTGGCACAAGCTGGGCACCACATATTGGCATATCTATGGAAAAAATCCCATTATCACTCTGCAACATCGAGTGCACACCAATTTCTGCCAATCACCTGCGGGGTTAATATGCTCACTACACCCCTAGGTGAATACCTTGAGAGGTGTAGTTTCCAAAATGGGGTCACTTCTGGGGGGGTCCACTGTTTTGGTCCCACAGGGACTTTGCAAATGCGACATAGCGCCCAGAAACCAATCCAGCAAAATCTGTACTCCAAAAGCAAATGGCGCTCCTTCCCTTCTGAGCCCTACTCTGTGCCCAAACAGCAGTTTATGACCACATATACGGTATTGCCGTACACAGGAGAAGTTTACAAGTGTTGGGGTGCTTTTTTTAATTTATTTGTTGAGAAAATTAAAAATTTTCAGCTAAAACTACGTCTTATTGAAGAAAAAGGATTTTTTTTATTTTCACCAATTCTAATAAAATCTATGAAACACCTGTGGGGTCAAAATTCTCACTACACCCCTAGATGAATTCCTCAAGGGGTGTAGTTTCGTGAATCGAGTCACTTTTGGGGAGTTTCCGCTGTACTGGTACCTTAGGAGCTTTGCAAAAGTGACATGGTGTCAAGAAACCACTCCAGCAAAATCTGTGCTCCAAAAGCCAAATGGCACTGCTTCCCTTCTGATCCTTGCCGTGTGCCCAAACAGCAGTTTATGACCACAAATGGGGTATTGCCGTACTCCAGAGAAGTTGCTTTACAAATGTTGGGGTTCTTTTATTCCTTTATTTGTTGAGAAAATGAAACATTTTGAGCTAAAGCTACGTCTTATTGGAAAGAAAGGATTTTTTTTTATCTTCACTGCCCAATTTTAATAATATCTATGAAACCCCTGTGGGGTCAAAATGCTCACTACACCCCTAGATGGATTCTTCAAGGGGTGTAGTTTCCTAAATGGAGTAAATTTTTTGGCGTTTTTACTGTTTTGGTCCCTTAGAGGCTTTGCAAATGCGACGTGGTCTTCGCAAACCGATCCTGCAAAATTTGAGCTCCAAAAGCCAAATGGCGCTCTTTCCCTTCTAAGCCCTGCCGTGTGTCCAAACAGCCGTTTATGACAACATGTGGAGTATTGTTTTACTCGGGAGAAATTGCTTTACAAATGTAGTGGTGCATTTTCTCCTTTAGTCCTTGTGGAAATTAGAAAATAATAGCTAAACCTACATTTTCTTTGAAATGTAGATTTTCAATATCACGGCCTAATTCCAATAATTTCTGCAAAAAACCTGCGGGGTCAAAATGCTCACTATACCCCTAGATAATTTCCTCAAGGGGTATAGTTTCCAAAATGGGGTCACTTTTGGGGGATTTCCATTGTTTTGACACCGCAAGAGCCTTTCAAACCTGACATGGTGCCTAAAATATTTTCTAATAAAAAGGAGGCCCCAAAATCCTCTAGGTGCTCCTTTGCTTCTGAGGCCTGTGCTTGAGTCAATAAGTGCACTAGGGCCACATGTGGGGTATTTCTAAAAACAGCAGAATCTGGGCAATAGATATTGATTTGCGTTTCTCTGGTAAAACTTTCTGTGAATTTGAAAATTTCACATCTACTTTGCCTTAATTCCTGTGAAAAGTCTAAAGGGTTAAGAAACGTTCTAAATGCTGTTTTGAATACTTTGAGGGGTGACGTTTTTAAAATGGGTTGACTTATCGGGGGTTTCTAATATGTAAGGCCCTAAAATCCGCTTCCCAACTGAACTGGCCCCTGTAATAATAGCCTTTTAAAATTTTCTTGGAAATGTGAGAAATTGCTGCTAAAGTTCTAAGCCGTGTTACGTCCTAGAAAAATAAAAGGATGTTCAAAAAATGGTGCCAACATACAGAAGACATATGGGGGATGTTAATTAGCACCAATTTTGTGTGGTATTACTATCTGTCTTACAAGCAGATACATTTAAATTTAGAAAAATGCAAAGTGTTTTTCACAATTAAATACAAATTTTGCCAGTAACATAAAGTCCAATGTGTCACGAGAAAACTTTCACAGAATTGCTTGGATAGGTAAAAGCATTCCGAAGTTATTACCACATAAAGTGAAACATGTCAGATTTGAAAAAATTGGCTGTGTCCTGAAGGCCAAAACAGGCTGTGTCCTTAAGGGGTTAATGTAAATGTTCTGCCTTTAATCAGTAATGTAGTCACTGTATGAACTGCAGCGAGATGATGAGTGGTTTGATTATGATATGATTTTTTTTTTGTGAAACAGCATCTCCCAGCATATCCTTACCATTGTTCGTGCCATGCTGGGAGCTGTCGTTTTACGCCGTACAAACCTATACGGCAGGGATTGCACTAAATTGAGCTGTATTTGTTCTGGTGTTGTATATATGTACTGAGCTTTGTTCTGGTGCTATATATACACGTATGAGATTTGTTCTGATGCTGTATGTAAGTACTGCGCTTTGTTCTGGTGCTGTATATACGTATGAGATTGTTTTGGTGCTGTATATATGTAATGAGCTTGGTTCTGGGGCTGTATATATGTACTGAGATTGGTTTTGGTGCTGTATTTATGTACTGAGGTTGGTTCTGGGACTGTATATATGTACTGACCTTGGTTCTAGTGCTGTATTTATGTACTGAGCTTGGTTCTGGTACTGTATATATGTCAGAGCTTTGTTCTAGTGTAGTATTTATGTACTGAGCTTGGTTCTAGTACTGTATTTATGTACTGAGCTTGGTTGTGGTGCTGTATATATGTCAGAGCTTGGTTCTACTGCTGTATTTATGTACTGAGCTTGGTTGTGGTACTGTATACACCGCGTTCCAAATTATTATGCAAATGTTATTTTTCGCTGATTTTCCTAAATAGTCGATGCAAAAGACAGTCAGTATAATCTTCAAGCCATCAACCGTTGGAGTATAATGCTAATTTTATTGAACAAATCTCCTAATGATAACAGATTTTTCTTAGAATTAAAAAACTCAAAATGCACTGTTTCAAATTATTATGCACAACAGAGATCAAAACATTTTAAAGGTTGTAAAGAGAACTAAAATGGTAATTTGTTGAATTTGCAGCATCAGGAGGTCATATTTACAGAAATCAAAACCTCTTTCAATCGAAAAAACTTAGCAAGCCAAGTTACATGTTAACATAGGACCCCTTCTTTGATATCACCTTCACAATTCTTGCATTCATTGAATTTGTGAGTATTTGGACAGTTTCTGCTTGAATATCTTTGCAGGATGTCAGAAAAACCTTGCAGAGCTTCTGTTCTGATGTGAACTGCCTCCCACCCTCATAGATATTTTGCTTGACGATGCTCCAAAGGTTCTCAATAGGGTTGAGGTCAGGGGAACATGGGGGCCACACCATGAGTTTCTCTCCTTTTGTGCCCATAGCAGCCAATGACACAGAGGTATTCTTTGCAGCATGAGATGATGCATTGTCATGCATGAAGATAATTTTGCTACGGAAGGCACGGTTCTTCTTTTTGTACCACGGAAGAAAGTGGTCAGTCATAAACTCTATGTTCATTTTCACACCGTCAGGGACCCTAAAGGGGCCTACCAGCTCTCTCCCCATGATTCCAGCTCAAAACATGACTCTGCCACCTCCTTGCTGACGTCGCAGCCTTGTTGAGACATGGTGGCCATTCACCAACCATCCACTACTCCATCCATTTGGACCATCCAGGGTTGCACGGCACTCATCAGTAAACAACACGGTTTGAAAATTAGTCTTCATGTATTTCTGAGCCCACTGCAACCGTTTCTGCTTGTTTAGGGGTGGCCGAATAAAAACTTTATGCACACTTGTAAACCTCTGGATGATCCTACACCTTGAGGTTTGCGGGACTCCAGAGGCACCAGCGGCTTCAAATACCTGTTTGCTGCTTTGCAATGGCATTTTAGCAGCTGCTCTCCTAAACCTATTAATTTGTCTAGCAGAAACCTTCCTCATTATGCCTTTATCTGAACGAACCCAGTCTGTGCTCTGAATCAGCCACAAATCTTTTCACAGTACGATGATCACGCTTAAGTTTTCTTGAAACATCCAATGTTTTCATACCTTGTCCAAGGTATTGCACTATTTCATGCTTTTCGGCAGCAGAGAGATCCTTTTTCTTTCCCATATTGCTTGAAACCTGTGGCCTGCTTAATAATGTGGAACGTCCTTCTTAAGTAGTTTTCCTTTGATTGGGCACACCTGGCAAACTAATTATCACAGGTGTCTGAGATTGATTACAATGATCCAAAGAGCCCTAAGGGTATGTGCACACGGGTTGCAGGCTTTTACGTCTGAAATTACAGACTGTTTTCAGGAGAAAAGAGCTGCCTCGTTTCAGACGTAATTGCTCCTCCTCGCATTTTGCGAGGCTTCTCTGACAGCCGTAAATTTTGAGCTGTGCTTCATTGAGTTCAATGATGAACGGCTCAAATTACGTCTGAAAGAAGTGTCCTGCACTTCTTTTGACGAGGCTGTATTTTTACGCGTCGTCGTTTGACAGCTGTTGTCTGCACAGTACGTCGGCAAACCCATTCAAATGAATGGGCAGATGTTTGCCGACTTATTGTAGTCTTATTTTCAGACGTAAAACGAGGCATAATACCCCTCGTTTACGTCTGAAAATAGGTTGTGTGAACCCAGCCTAAGACACAATACCATCCATGAGTTTAATTGAAAAACTAATAATTAAATGTTTATGACACTTAAATCCAATGTGCATAATAATTTGGAACACGGTGTATATGTCAGAGCTTGGTTATGGATCTGTAATAATATAGGATATATTTATAATAAGCAGGGCAGATGGAATTGTTCTCAATTCATTGTATATTTCATGGGAACTTGTCTGGTAGTTTTAACCCGTTGAACCTCCACCATGCAGTAATACATGACCTGACAATATTCCCTTGTATGTTTTTTTCAGATGCAGCAAAATCTTTAAAATCCACTTTTAAAACGGCGCACACTATATGCTAATTACTCATTAAGGGCCATGGGGCGTTGCCGCTATCCAGAAGAGTCACATAGTCCTGCCTCCAAACCCATCTTTCCATGTTTGAGTGACATCTCCCTGGCTGATACAACTTTCTCGGATGCGCCATTGCCTTGTGACCTATGACCGAATATACCATTTAACTTTTATTTTGAGTGCTGGATATACCTTCATCGTCTACTTCTATTACCTTGCATACCTGCTGTCAAAACAGGACCTCGTTGGAGGATATTTTCAAGCACCGGCAGCATTTGGACTATATTCACTTGAATCAATGAACGCATTGAAAACGCATTGAAAACGCGGTGAGCGAACTTTCTGTAATACATTTCTCTTTTTGTGTAGCACTATACACAAGGGGGAGCTGTGTGGCATTATACAGATGGGGGAACTGTATGGCACTATTTAAGAGGGGGAGGGCTGTGGCTCTATCTACAGGGGGCTGAGTGTGGCACAATCCACAGGAGTCTGTGCGTGGCACTATCTACTAAAGGGGGGCTGTGTGGCACTATATAGAAGGGAGGGGGGCTGTGTGGCACTATATACAGTGGGAGCTGTATAGCGCTATATACAGTGGGGGCTTTATGGCGATATCTGCAGGGGGGCTGTATGGCACTATCGACAAGGGGAGGTGGGGGCGCTATCTACAAATGGGGTGTGACACTGTCCATAGGCGGGGCTATACAGCACTGTCTACAGGGGGCTGTATGGCACATTCTACAGAGGGCACTATTTATAAGGGGGGCTGCTTATGGCACGCCGTTGGGGGGCCCCGGTCAAGAGTTTACTATGGGGCCCAGTCTTTCGTAGTTACGCCCCTGGCCATAACTTTTTTATTTTTCCAACGATATAGTCCTATGAGGGCTTCATTTTTGCGGGACGAGTTGTCGTTTTTCATGGCATCATTTATTGTACCATATAATGTACTAGAAAACGGGAAAAAAAATATTTGTGGGATGGAAAATAAAAAAAAACATACCAATTTATATAACTTTTTTTATGTTATAGTACTTTTACAAAGAAAAAACTGACTAAAAAATAAAATGTATTTTGTGTCGCCAAATTCTGAGAGCCATAACTTATTTCTTTTTCCGTCCATTGAGCAATATGAGGGCATATTTTTTGTGGGACGAGCTTTAGTTATTAATGGTACCATTTCGGTGTACAAGCAAGTTTTTAGATTACTTTTTATTCCATTTTTTGTGGGAGAGGAGGTGACCAAAAAACAGCGGTTCTAGCATTTTATTTATTTATTTTTTACAGCGTTCACTGTTAAATAATGTTAGATTGTAATAGTTCAGATTTTTACGGACGCGGCTATGCCAATTATGTTTATTTTATTTTTTGACAATGCTTTAGGGTAATATTGGAACATTTTTAATATTTTAATATTTCTTTGTACATTAAAAAAACGTAACTGATTTTGACTTTTTTTATTAGTTTCTCTAGGGGACTTGAACCAGTGATCGTTGGATCGCTAGCAGTGTATACTTTAATACTAATGTATTGCTGTAAATAGTGTTTCTGACAGGCTTCTATTAAGATTTGCCTTTCAGGATTCCAGGAAAGCTGGGTAACGAACCATGTGAAGGTGTAATAGAGACATCTGAATATTAAACCTACCTAGATAAATCCCCCTCTTTGCTACCAAATTGTGCCAAAGCTAGGAAGATTTGCCTTTCAGAATCCCAGTAAAGCTGGGTAACAAACTATGTGGAGCTATAATAGAGATCTGCTGAATACTAAATCTACCTAGATAAATCCCTCTCCTTACTAACAAATCGTGCCATAGCTAGAAAGTTTGCCTTTCAGGAACCCAGGAAAGCTGGGTAACAAACCATGTGGAGCTATAATAGAGATCTGCTGAATACTAAATCTACCTAGATAAATCCCTCTCCTTACTAACAAATCGTGCCATAGCTAGAAAGTTTGCCTTTCAGGATCCCAGGAAAGCTGGGTAACAACCCATGTGGAGCTATAATAAAGATCTGCTGAATACTAAATCCCACTAAATAAATGCCCCTCCTCACTACCAAATTGCACTATATCTAGGCAGATTTATCTTCCAGAAGGCTGGGGAACTTGCAGTCCGTAAGGGCACGTTCAGACCTGGCGGACAATTTACGCGGCAGATTTTGATATGAATTCTTGGAAAATCTGCATATGTTACATGCAGATTTTGTTTCGGATTTAGCACCAGATTTGTTGCTGGTTTCAGCCTATGCAATGCAAAGGCTGAAATCCACAGTGAAAATCCGAGGCTTCGGCACAACAGAATGAGCATGCTGCGGATTTAAAAATACGCAGCTTGCCCCATCAACTTGTATTGTACTGTAAATTGCTGCGGATTTGTGATGCAGAACCCGCATGGCAAATCCACCGCAAAACCGCCGCATCTGGACTCAGCCTTAAACGACCTTCACACGAACGTGCAGTTTTTCACGTCCGAGGTTCACCTGTGAGGGACGCGTTATCACAGATCCCCCATAGACTAGAGTCTAGGGAGGGATGTCTGACACGCAGGAAAATAGGACATGTCTTATTTTTTCACGGACCCCTCACACGCCCTATTGAAATACATGAGTCTGTGTTACAGCCGTTGTTTTAACGCCCATCACATGGACGTGATACACACTCGTCTGAATGAACCCTAAGGCCTCATTCACACGACAGGGTCCGAGTGTCGGCCGTTTTTCCCGGCCGGTTTGCATCCGTTTTGCATCCGTTCCGATTCCGTTCCGGGCCGTGTTGCCATTTTTAACGGCCGATTTTGACCCGTTCTGCATCCATTTTTTTCCCTGTCTGTTTTAAAATCGGATGGATTTCATTTAAATTTGTTGCCACACACAGCCCTCTGTAGATAATGCCACAGCCCCCCCGGGTAGGTAATGCCACCCAGCCCCCTGTAGGTAATGCCACCCAGTACCCTGCAGGTAATGCCACCCAGCCCCCTGCAGGTAATGCCACCCAGCCCTCTGCAGGTAATGCCACCCAGCCCCCGGCAGGTAATGCCACCCAGCTCCCTGTATGTAATGCCACCCAGCCCTCTGCAGGTAATGCCACCCAGCCCCCTGCAGGTAATGCCACCCAGCCCCTGCAGGTAATGCCACTAAGCCCCCTGCAGGTAATGCCACCCAGCCCGCTGCAGGTAATGCCACCCAGCCCCTGGCAGGTAATGCCACCCAGCTCCCTGTATGTAATGCCACCCTGCCCCCGGCAGGTAATGCCACCCAGCCCTCTGCAGGTAATGCCACCCAGCCATCTGCAGGTAATGCCACCCAGCCCCCGGCAGGTAATGCCACCCAGCCCTCTGCAGGTAATGCCACCCAGCCCCCAGCAGGTAATGCCACCCAGCTCCCTGTATGTAATGCCACCCAGCCCTCTGCAGGTAATGCCACCCAGCCCCCTGCAGGTAATGCCACCCAGCCCCTGCAGGTAATGCCACTAAGCCCCCTGCAGGTAATGCCACCCAGCCCGCTGCAGGTAATGCCACCCAGCCCCTGGCAGGTAATGCCACCCAGCTCCCTGTATGTAATGCCACCCTGCCCCCGGCAGGTAATGCTACCCAGCCCTCTGCAGGTAATGCCACCCAGCCCTCTGCAGGTAATGCCACCCAGCCCCCGGCAGGTAATGCCACCCAGCCCCCTGTATGTAATGCCACGCAGCCCTTGGCAGGTAATGCCACCCAGCCCCCTGCAGGTAATGCCACCCAGCCCCCTGTAGGTAATGCCACCAAGTCCCCTGTAGGTAATGCCACCCAGCCCCCTGTAGGTAATGGCACCCAGCTCCCTGTATGTAATGCCACCATGTCCCCTGTAGGTAATGCCGCACAGCCCCTTGTAGGTAATGCCACCCAGCTCCCTGTATGCAATGCCACCAAGTCCCCTGTAGGTAATGCCACCCAGCCTTTGCAGGTAATGCCACCCAGCCTTTGCAGGTAATGCCACCCAGCCCTCTGCAGGTAATGCCAGCCAGTCCCTGGCAGGTAATGCCACCCAGTCCCTGGCAGGTAATGCCACTCTGCCCTCTGCAGGTAATACCACCCAGCCCTCTGCAGGTATTGCCACCCAAGCCCTCGGCAGGTAATGCCACCCAGCCCCTGGCAGGTAATGCCACGCAGCCCCTGCAGGTAATGCCACCCAGCCCCTGTATGTAATGCCACGCAGCCCCTGGCAGGTAATGCCACCCAGCCCCCTGCAGGTAATGCCACCCAGCCCCCTGTAGGTAATGCCACCCAGTCCCCTGTAGGTAATGCCACCCAGCCCCCTGCAGGTAATGCCACCCAGCCCCCGGCATTTAATGCCACCCAGCCCCCTGTAGTGAATGCCACCCAGCCCTCTGCAGGTAATGCCACCAAGCCCCCGGCAGGTAATGCCACGCAGCCCCTGGCAGGTAATGCCACCCAGCCCCCTGTAGGTAATGCCACCCAGCTCCCTGTATGTAATGCCACCAAGTCCCCTGTATGAAATGCCACACAGCCCCTTGTAGGTAATGCCACCTACACTGACTTGAATGTCCATATATGGACAGTGCAGTCACTGACTTCTCCTGGAGAGGAATCCCCGACCCAGGGATTCCGCTTCAGAAGTGAGTGACGTCACTGTGTCCATATATGGACAGTGTGGTCACTCACTTCTTCTGTAGCGGAATCTCCCACCACAGGGTTGTGGATTCCGCTTCAGAAGTGAGTGACGTCACTGTGTCCATATATGGACAGTGTAGTCACTCACTTCTCCTGTAGCGGAATTCCCTGCCACAGGGTCGGGGATTCCGCTTCAGAAGTGAGTGACGTCGCTGTGTCCATATATGGACAGTGTAGTCACTCACTTCTCCTGTAGCGGAATTCCCTGCCACAGGCTCTGGGTTTCCGCTTCAGAAGTGAGAGACGTCGCTGTGTCCATATATGGACAGCGTAGTTACTCACTTCTCCTGTATCGGAATCCCCGACCATAGGGTCGGGGATTCCGCTTCAGAAGTGAGTGACGTCGCTGTGTCCATATATGGACAGTGTAGTCACTCACTTCTCCTGTAGCGGAGTCCCCGGCCATGGGGTCGGGGATTCCGCTTCAGAAGTGAGTGAGGTCGCTGTGTCCATATATGGACAGTGTAGTCGCTCACTTCTCCTGTAGCGGAATCCCCAGCCACGGGGTCGGGGATTCCGCTTCAGAAGTGAGTGACGTCGCTGTGTCCATATATGGACAGTAGGATTGGGGATTCCGACTCCTACAGGGAGCAAAAAAAGACCCTCCTCCTCCTCACATGCACTCTGCACTGTGAGAAGGAGGAGGAGAGAGAGTGCGAGCGACGGAATACATGGCCATCACTCGGGACACATTCGGGTGATGGCCGTGTATTACCCAGCCCCATAGACTTCTATGGGAGCCGGGCGGCCGGGTAAACGGACGAAAATAGGGCATGTCCCATTTTTTGACGGCCAGGTTTCCCAGGCCGTCAAAAAAATCGGTCGTGTGAATAGCCCCATTAGGGGTCTATTGTTCCTAATGCAGACGTGTGACAGCCGATTTATGAACGGCCGTCACCCGGCCGGGAAACCCTGTAGTGTGAATAAGGGCTTAGGCCCTGTTCACACAGAGTTTTTTTTTTACATCAATGGGAAGCAGAGAAAGCGCATTTAATGGCGTTTTTGCCCGTGGCGTTCAATGGGCACGAGCAAAAAACGCAGTAAACAGTGTGCAGGCAGATCACTGCCTGCAGAAAACTCTGTGTGAACAGGGAGTGTGTTCACAAGTTTCATTTTCTTAGCATTTCCATTGCAGATGGATGGATGGAGGGGGCGGTAGGAATAGGCTCCTTCTTTCCTGCAAAATTTCAACCGCTTGTTATTGCAGTTTGCTGGAAGTCTTGCAGGTTTATCTATAGGTGATAATTTTATATATGGATTTATTTAATTGATTGTGCCCTTTTAAGATTTAGTGTCCCTTTAACAGGAGACATGTGGAAGTGATGATTGTTCATGAGAAAACTCCTGAAGGGCAACATATTATAGGTACAGATCTGATGAACTATTAGGTTAAAAAAGCACAAAAAATATTCTAACAATAATACGCATGTATTCCAATAAATTATAGCTTAAGGCCCTGTTCACACAGTTTTTACCACAGTGTTTGCCCCCTATTGATTTGAATGGGAGGTGGAGAAGTTTTTTTTTCGCGAGCAAAAAAATTTTTTTATGCCTGCAAAAAAAACTCTGTGTGAACAGGGCCTAACAGTACTAATGGAAAGTGAACGTTTTCTAGCGGGGACGTGATGCCTACAAAAAGCTACACCTTGTCCTGCAGAAATAAAACAAGGCCTCAAATAGAAAAGTAGACATTAATTTAAAATAAGTTATGGCTGGGAGGCAAAAACAAAAAAAAGTCCAAATATGCTGCAACCTCAATAGGTTCATAGTTGTTCCAGCATAAGCCCTTTATATTTATTGACCTACAACAGGAGCTATTCTGAATTCTATCGCCAACATGTAAAGCGGCGTACTATGTGTTTATTGTCTTACAGTGTTGCCTGAAAATTTAATTTCTTCCAGATAATAAAACAATGATCTGCTTTCAGTGCTCTATAAATTCTGAATTCTATCACCAACTTGTAAAGCGGCATACTATGTATTTATTGTCTAACAAAGTTGCCTGAAAATATAATTTCTTCTAGATGATAAAACATAATGATCTGCTTTCAGTGCTCTATAAATTCTGAAGCTTCTCGCTTCAGTTAATGACATCACAGCTGATGGAATACTAAGGCATTTTGACGTGTCTTAGTTATAGACAAGCAGCAAGCTCATTGATGTAGAGCAGTCCTCATCCCATCAGATATGTTCTTGTAGTTCTCAGACAAGACCAGCGTTTTCTTCATAAGATCGTTATGTAATAATTGCGGGGTTCTGCAGGAAAGTTCACCGCAGGGAAGCAGGTAAGGACCATTCCAGTTTTGTTTGCCTTTCTGTAGAGCAGGGGGGGATATTCAGACATTATCTAGGCCATTTTTACATGTTTCTTTTAGTGTAAGGGTAGGCCCACACCTAGAGTAAATACTGCGGACTTTGCGCAACGTATTTCATTGAGGAAAATCAGCAGCGCAATACAGTAGCAGAAGAGTGGATAAGACATTGTGCATAAAAAAATATATAGACCTGCGATGCGATTTTTTATTCTGCAGCATTTCAATTTAAGACAGTGAATCGCTGGTTTTCCCCATTGAATTTAATGGGGAGCAAAAACCTGCGACAAATAGCAGAGTTTGCCATTTTTTTCAATGGAAAAGCTGTGATTCCGCCGCAAAAACTCAGAAAAAAAGGTTATACTTACCTGTAGTCATGGCAATGAGTCCCTCTGACATCCTGTAGCCCGGCCTGCTGGAATGGCGTTTCATCCCATGTGACTGCTGCAGCCAATGGCAGGCTTTTTTTATTTGTTACCGCTGTTTTCTGCAGTGGACCTTACATACTAAAAACTGCACCACAATTTGGTGCGGTTTTTCAGCCAAAATTCCCTATGTGAACTAACACCATGTGTGCATGTCCTGAAGGCTTACAAATACATGTTGTTAAATTAATTTTTCTCAGCCTGATAGTCCAGAATATATACAAGTTTGTTGCACGTTGAGTCGGCGAATGTGTTTTAGTTCTAATTGGCATTGTGCCCCTAATTCTTTCACATTGTGGGCAAAGAATGGGTAATTTGTTTTAGGAAGAAGAGGAATAGTGTACTAATATTGGTACCAGAAGAACGCGCCTCCAAAGGATGAAGAGGAACTTGGTGCGCTACGCCCCCGTCGGATCATGGAAAATCACATTTGGGTAGATATGGACACCAATTGCGTTCGAGAGCGTCGTACTTTCTGGGCCATGAGGCACTTTCCTATCTTTCACCTACATGATAGGAATTTTTGGTGTGATAACACTTCTAAAAAATGCACCAATTCTGGAGATGGAATGGCCGGCTGAAGGGGTAGGAGGAGGCCGGATTTTTTTCTTTTAACAGCATGTGTGAATGTCCTGAAGGCTTATATACATGTTGTTAAATACATTTTTCTCAGCCTGATTGTAGTGACCGGGGGGTAGGGAAACGGACAAGTGAGCCCTAATCTACCCGCCACTCTGTCCCTGCCTACTTGCAACGACCCGCCCTAGGCGACGGGGTACAACTGGGCGGCGGTCCCTGCACTCAGTAAGTGCACGACAAACACGACAAACATACAAGGGAATACAAGCAAGGGAAAGGGGCAGTTGCCCACGGCAACACCGTGAGCAACCAGAGTGGTGAACGAGCCGAGTCAAGCCAGGAGTGTGCGAGGTACCAAACGAAGAGCAGAAGAGTAGTCAGTAAGCCAGGGTCTGTATGGAGCAGGAACAAAATAGAAGGAGCTGTAGCTGGGCCAGGAAACCACACGAAAAAGAATAACAAGCAAGGAGGAACAGGAAATGCAGGTATAAATAGACAGAGGGCGGGAGCTAGCTGAGTCTGGCCAGGCTGCGATAGGCTCTCCCACTCCTAAGCCTGTCAGCCTGAGTGGTGGAAGCTGGAGTCAGTCTCAGGGATGTAGATTCAGGTGCTGACTGATTAATTAAGGGAGTTAACCCCGAAGCTGTGCCTGGCAGATCCTTTACAGTACCCCCCCTTTTATGAGGGGCCACCGGACCCTTTCTAAGTGGACCTGGCTTACTGGGGAAACGTAGGTGGAACCTCCTGACCAATACCCCAGCGTGAACATCCCGGGCGGGTACCCAAGTCCTCTCCTCGGGCCCGTAACCTCTCCAATGGACCAGGTACTGGAGGGAGCCTTGGACCATCTTGCTGTCCACAATCCTGGCCACCTCGAATTCCACCCCCTCAGGGGTGAGGACAGGAACAGGAGGTCTCCTCGAGGGAGCCAAGGACGGGGAGCAGCGTTTAAGGAGGGAGGCATGAAACACGTCGTGTATACGAAAAGACGGGGGTAACTCCAGCCGGAAGGAGACAGGATTGAGGACCTCAATGAACTTATACGGCCCAATAAACCAGGGAGCAAACTTCTTGGACGGAACCTTGAGACGCAAGTTCCTAGACGACAACCACACCAGATCCCCGACCATAAACAGGGGGTTAGCAGAACGTTTTCTATCAGCCTGAGTTTTTTGTACGCTCTGGGACGCCTCTAGGTTCTTCTGAACCTGGGCCCAGACTGTGCACAGTTCCCGATGAACGACCTCTACCTCGGGATTGTTGGAACTACCAGGTGAAACGGAGGAGAACCGTGGATTAAACCCAAAATTACAGAAAAAGGGAGAGACCCCTGACGAGTTACTGACCCGGTTATTAAGGGAAAATTCGGCGAGGGGAATGAATGAGACCCAATCATATTGACAGTCAGAGACAAAACACCTTAAGTATTGTTCTAGAGATTGATTAGTCCTCTCCGTTTGACCATTGGTTTCAGGATGGAAGGCAGAGGAGAAGGACAGATCAATCCCCGACTTCATACAGAAGGCTCTCCAAAACAATGAAACAAATTGTACCCCTCTGTCCGAAACAATATTGACAGGGACCCCATGGAGACGCAGGATGTGTTTGACAAACAAGGTAGCCAACGTCTTGGCGTTGGGTAGTTTCTTGAGGGGCACAAAGTGGCACATCTTACTGAAGCGGTCTACCACCACCCACACCACCGACTTGCCTTGGGATGGAGGCAAATCGGTGATAAAATCCATGGAGATATGTGTCCAAGGTCTCTGGGGAATGGGCAACGAACGCAGTAAGCCCGCTGGTCGGGACCTGGGAGTCTTGGACCTAGCACAAACCTCACAAGCGGCGACGTAGGCCTTAACGTCTTTAGGCAACCCAGGCCACCAATAATTTCTGGTAATGAGGTGTTTGGTACCCAGGATGCCTGGATGACCAGATAGTGCGGAGTCATGATTTTCCCTAAGTACCCTTAGCCGGAATTGCAGGGGAACAAACAGCTTGTTCTCAGGAAGGTTCCCGGGAGCTGAACCTTGAGCAGCAGCAATTTCAGAGACTAAATCAGAATCGATCGAGGAAATGATTATACCTGGAGGCAAAATACAAGCAGGATCTTCCTCCGAAGGAGGGCTGGCCATGAAGCTACGCGACAGTGCATCAGCCTTAATATTTTCAGACCCAGCCCTATAGGTAACCAAAAAATTGCATCTGGTAAAAAATAACGCCCATCGAGCTTGTCTCGGGTTTAGCCTCTGGGCAGATTCTAGGAAAACCAGATTCTTGTGGTCGGTAAGGACCGTTACCTGGTGTCTAGCCCCCTCCAGGAAGTGGCGCCACTCTTCAAATGCCCATTTAATGGCTAAGAGTTTGCGGTTGCCAATATCATAGTTACTCTCAGTTGGCGAAAACTTCCTGGAGAAGTAGGCACAGGGGCGGAGATGGGTGAGGGACCTGGTACCCTGGGACAAGACAGCCCCCACTCCCACCTCAGATGCGTCAACTTCCACGATAAATGGCTCCATTTGGTTGGGCTGAACCAGCACCGGGGCCGAGATAAAGCACTTCTTAAGGACCTCAAAAGCCTGGACAGCCTCAGGAGGCCAGTGGAGGAGATCAGCACCTTTGCGAGTGAGGTCCGTAAGAGGCTTAGCGATGACCGAGAAGTTAGCAATAAATCTCCTGTAATAATTAGCGAACCCCAAAAAACACTGTAACGCCTTCAGGGAGGCAGGTTGGACCCATTCCGCCACAGCCTGAACCTTGGCGGGGTCCATGCGGAATTCATGAGGAGTGAGGATTTGTCCCAAAAATGGTATCTCCTGTACCCCAAACACACATTTTTCGGTTTTGGCAAACAGTTTGTTTTCCCGAAGGACCTGGAGCACCTTCCTGACATGCTCAATGTGGGAGGACCAGTCCTTGGAAAACACCAGTATGTCATCAAGGTACACTACAAGAAATATCCCCAGGTAATTTCTCAAAATCTCATTTATGAAATTCTGGAAGACCGCAGGGGCATTACACAACCCAAAGGGCATGACGAGGTATTCGAAATGGCCTTCGGGCGTGTTAAACGCAGTCTTCCACTCATCCCCATCTTTGATGCGAATAAGGTTATACGCCCCCCGTAGATCCAATTTAGAGAACCATTGGGCACCCTGAACCTGATTAAAGAGATCAGGAATCAAAGGAAGGGGATACTGGTTCCTTACCGTGACCTTATTCAGGCTACGGTAGTCAATGCATGGCCTAAGACCACCATCCTTCTTCCCCACGAAGAAGAAGCCAGCACCTACCGGAGAAGAAGAGGGACGAATGTAACCCTCTGCCAGGGATTCCTGGATATACTCTCTCATGGCTTCACGTTCGGGACAAGAAAGATTAAATATCCTACCCTTAGGAAGCTTAGCTCCTGGTACCAATTCGATAGCGCAATCGTATTCTCTATGAGGAGGTAACACTTCGGAGGCCTCCCTAGAGAAAACATCAGCGAAGTCCTGAACAAACTCGGGTAGCGTATTCGCCTCCTCAGGGGGAGAAATAGAATTAACAGAAAAACATGACGTACAACATTCATTACCCCATTTGGTTAGCTCCCCAGTATTCCAGTCAAACGTGGGATTATGCAACTGCAACCAGGGAAGGCCTAGAACCAAATCGTACGATAATCCCTGCATCAACAGTACAGAGCATTGCTCCAAATGCATGGAGCCAACAAGGAGTTCAAAAACAGGGGTATGCTGTGTAAAATAACCATTAGCCAGAGGAGTGGAGTCGATACCCACTACCGGGACAAGTTTAGGCAAATCAATCAGAGGCATAGCAAGAGACATAGCAAATTCCACAGACATAATATTAGTAGAGGACCCTGAATCCACGAAGGCACTGCCGGTAGCAGACCTACCACCAAAAGAGACCTGAAAGGGAAGCAAGATCTTAGTACGTTTCCTATTTACTGGAAATACCTGTGCGCCCAAGTGACCTCCCCGATGATCACTTAGGCGCGGAAGTTCTCTGGCTGCATTCTTACGCTTAGGACAGTTGTTCACTTGATGCTTGTCATCCCCACAGTAGAAGCAGAGAACATTCTTCCTTCGGAATTCTCTACGTTGTTGGGGGGACACGGAGGCCCCGAGTTGCATAGGTATCTCTGAGTCTTTCCTGGAGGAACGAAGCAACGGAACTTCGGGAGGCATCATGGGGGAGTCGGAGGAGAAAACACATAAACGTTCATGTTGTCGTTCCCTGAGACGTCGGTCAAGTCGTACCGCTAAAGCCATAGCCTGGTCTAGGGAGTCAGAAGAGGGATAGCTAACTAGCAGGTCTTTCAGGGCATTCGACAGACCCAACCTAAACTGGCACCTTAAGGCAGGGTCATTCCACCGAGAAGCTACGCACCACTTCCTAAAGTCAGAGCAATACTCCTCAACAGGTCTCTTACCCTGACGTAAGGTCACCAGCTGACTCTCGGCAAAGGCAGTCCTGTCAGTCTCGTCATAAATAAGTCCGAGAGCAGAAAAGAAACAATCAACGGAGGAAAGTTCAGGGGCGTCAGGAGCCAAGGAGAAGGCCCACTCTTGGGGCCCTTCCTGGAGCCGGGACATAATTATACCCACCCGCTGGCTCTCAGAACCTGAGGAATGAGGCTTTAAACGAAAGTAAAGCCTACAACTCTCCCGAAAGGAGAGAAAAGCCCTCCGGTCCCCTGAGAACCGGTCGGGCAACTTGAGGTGGGGTTCAAGAGGTGCGGTGAGGGGAACTACCAAGGTAGCATCAGGCTGGTTGACCCTCTGAGCCAGGGCCTGGACCTGTAGGGAGAGACCCTGCATTTGCTGAGCCAGGGTCTCACGGGGGTCCATAGTGGTGTCAGGGACCAGGGTAGACTAGGTATGGGCTTGTTATTATGTAGTGACCGGGGGGTAGGGAAACGGACAAGTGAGCCCTAATCTACCCGCCACTCTGTCCCTGCCTACTTGCAACGACCCGCCCTAGGCGACGGGGTACAACTGGGCGGCGGTCCCTGCACTCAGTAAGTGCACGACAAACACGACAAACATACAAGGGAATACAAGCAAGGGAAAGGGGCAGTTGCCCACGGCAACACCGTGAGCAACCAGAGTGGTGAACGAGCCGAGTCAAGCCAGGAGTGTGCGAGGTACCAAACGAAGAGCAGAAGAGTAGTCAGTAAGCCAGGGTCTGTATGGAGCAGGAACAAAATAGAAGGAGCTGTAGCTGGGCCAGGAAACCACACGAAAAAGAATAACAAGCAAGGAGGAACAGGAAATGCAGGTATAAATAGACAGAGGGCGGGAGCTAGCTGAGTCTGGCCAGGCTGTGATAGGCTCTCCCACTCCTAAGCCTGCCAGCCTGAGTGGTGGAAGCTGGAGTCAGTCTCAGGGATGTAGATTCAGGTGCTGACTGATTAATTAAGGGAGTTAACCCCGAAGCTGTGCCTGGCAGATCCTTTACACTGATAGTCCAGAATATATAGAAGTTTGTCGCAAGTTGAGTCGGCGAATGTGTTTCAGTTCGAATTGGCGTTGTGCCCCTAATTCTTTCTCACATTGTGGGCAAAGAATGGGTAATTTGTTGTAGGAAGAAGAGGAATAGTGTACTAATATTGGTACCAGAAGAACGCGCCTCCGTAGGATGAAGAGGAATGTGGCGCGCTACGCCCCAGTCGGATCATGGAGAATCACATTTAGGTAGATATGGACACCAATTGCGTTCGAGAGCGTCGTACTTTCTGGGCTATCAGGCACTTTCCTATCTTTCACCTACATGATAGAAATTTTTGGTGTGATAACACTTCTAAAAAATGCACCAATTCTGGAGATGGAATGGCCGGCTGAAGGGGTAGGAGGAGGCCGGATTTTTTTCTTTTAACAGCATGTGTGAATGTCCTGAAGGCTTATATACATGTTGTTAAATACATTTTTCTCAGCCTGATAGTCCAGAATTTATAGAAGTTTGTCACAAGTTGAGTCGGCGAATGTGTTTCAGTTCGAATTGGCGTTGTGCCCCTAATTCTTTCCCACATTGTGGGCAAAGAATGGGTAATTTGTTGTAGGAAGAAGAGGAATAGTGTACTAATATTGGTACCAGAAGAACGCGCCTCCGTAGGATGAAGAGGAATGTGGCGCGCTACGCCCCAGTCGGATCATGGAGAATCACATTTAGGTAGATATGGACACCAATTGCGTTCGAGAGCGTCGTACTTTCTGGGCCATCAGGCACTTTCCTATCTTTCACCTACATGATAGGAATTTTTGGTGTGATAACACTTCTAAAAAATGCACCAATTCTGGAGATGGAATGGCCGGCTGAAGGAGTAGGAGGAGGCCGGATTTTTTTATTTTAACAGCATGTGTGAATGTCCTGAAGGCTTATATACATGTTGTTAAATACATTTTTCTCAGCCTGATAGTCCAGAATTTATAGAAGTTTGTCACAAGTTGAGTCGGCGAATGTGTTTCAGTTCGAATTGGCGTTGTGTCCCTAATTCTTTCCCACATTGTGGGCAAACAATGGGTAATTTGTTGTAGGAAGAAGAGGAATAGTGTACTAATATTGGTACCAGAAGAACGCGCCTCCGTAGGATGAAGAGGAATGTGGCGCGCTACGCCCCAGTCGGTTCATGGAGAAACACATTTAGGTAGATATGGACACCAATTGCGTTCGAGAGCGTCGTACTTTCTGGGCCATCAGGCACTTTCCTATCTTTCACCTACATCATAGGAATTTTTGGTGTGATAACACTTCTAAAAAATGCACCAATTCTGGAGATGGAATGGCCGGCTGAAGGGGTAGGAGGAGGCCGGATTTTTTTCTTTTAACAGCATGTGTGAATGTCCTGAAGGCTTATATACATGTTGTTAAATACATTTTTCTCAGCCTGATAGTCCAGAATATATAGAAGTTTGTCGCAAGTTGAGTCGGCGAATGTGTTTCAGTTTGAATTGGCGTTGTGCCCCTAATTCTTTCTCACATTGTGGGCAAAGAATGGGTAATTTGTTGTAGGAAGAAGAGGAATAGTGTACTAATATTGGTACCAGAAGAACGCGCCTCCGTAGGATGAAGAGGAATGTGGCGCGCTACGCCCCAGTCGGATCATGGAGAATCACATTTAGGTAGATATGGACACTAATTGCGTTCGAGAGCGTCGTACTTTCTGGGCCATCAGGCACTATCCTATCTTTCACCTACAAGATAGGAATTTTTGATGTGATAACACTTCTAAAAAATGCACCAATTCTGGAGATGGAATGGCCGGCTGAAGGGGTAGGAGGAGGCCGGATTTTTTTCTTTTAACAGCATGTGTGAATGCCCTGAAGGCTTAAATACATGTTGTTAAATACATTTTTCTCAGCCTGATAGTCCAGAATATATAGAAGTTTGTCGCACGTTGAGTCGGCAAATGTGTTTTAGTTCGAATTGGCGTTGTGCCCCTAATTCTTTCTCACATTGTGGGCAAAGAATGGGTAATTTCTTGTAGGAAGAAGAGGAATAGTATACTAATATTGGTACCAGAAGAACGCGCCTCCGTAGGATGAAGAGGAATGTGGCGCGCTACGCCCCAGTCGGATCATGGAGAATCACATTTAGGTAGATATGGACACCAATTGCGTTCGAGAGCGTCGTACTTTCTGGGCCATCAGGCACTTTCCTATCTTTCACCTACATGATAGGAATTTTTGGTGTGATAACACTTCTAAAAAATGCACCAATTCTGGAGATGGAATGGCCGGCTGAAGGGGTAGGAGGAGGCCGGATTTTTTTCTTTTAACAGCATGTGTGAATGTCCTGAAGGCTTATATACATGTTGTTAAATACATTTTTCTCAGCCTGATAGTCCAGAATTTATAGAAGTTTGTCACAAGTTGAGTTGGCGAATGTGTTTCAGTTCGAATTGGCGTTGTGCCCCTAATTCTTTCCCACATTGTGGGCAAAGAATGGGTAATTTGTTGTAGGAAGAAGAGGAATAGTGTACTAATATTGGTACCAGAAGAACGCGCCTCCGTAGGATGAAGAGGAATGTGGCGCGCTACGCCCCAGTCGGATCATGGAGAATCGCATTTAGGTAGATATGGACACCAATTGCGTTCGAGAGCATCGTACTTTCTGGGCCATCAGGCACTTTCCTATCTTTCACCTACATGATAGGAATTTTTGGTGTGATAACACTTCTAAAAAATGCACCAATTCTGGAGATGGAATGGCCGGCTGAAGGGGTAGGAGGAGGCCGGATTTTTTTCTTTTAACAGCATGTGTGAATGTCCTGAAGGCTTATATACATGTTGTTAAATACATTTTTCTCAGCCTGATAGTCCAGAATATATAGAAGTTTGTCGCAAGTTGAGTCGGCGAATGTGTTTCAGTTCGAATTGGCGTTGTGCCCCTAATTCTTTCTCACATTGTGGGCAAAGAATGGGTAATTTGTTGTAGGAAGAAGAGGAATAGTGTACTAATATTGGTACCAGAAGAACGCGCCTCCGTAGGATGAAGAGGAATGTGGCGCGCTACGCCCCAGTCGGATCATGGAGAATCACATTTAGGTAGATATGGACACCAATTGCGTTCGAGAGCGTCGTACTTTCTGGGCTATCAGGCACTTTCCTATCTTTCACCTACATGATAGAAATTTTTGGTGTGATAACACTTCTAAAAAATGCACCAATTCTGGAGATGGAATGGCCGGCTGAAGGGGTAGGAGGAGGCCGGATTTTTTTCTTTTAACAGCATGTGTGAATGTCCTGAAGGCTTATATACATGTTGTTAAATACATTTTTCTCAGCCTGATAGTCCAGAATTTATAGAAGTTTGTCACAAGTTGAGTCGGCGAATGTGTTTCAGTTCGAATTGGCGTTGTGCCCCTAATTCTTTCCCACATTGTGGGCAAAGAATGGGTAATTTGTTGTAGGAAGAAGAGGAATAGTGTACTAATATTGGTACCAGAAGAACGCGCCTCCGTAGGATGAAGAGGAATGTGGCGCGCTACGCCCCAGTCGGATCATGGAGAATCACATTTAGGTAGATATGGACACCAATTGCGTTCGAGAGCGTCGTACTTTCTGGGCCATCAGGCACTTTCCTATCTTTCACCTACATGATAGGAATTTTTGGTGTGATAACACTTCTAAAAAATGCACCAATTCTGGAGATGGAATGGCCGGCTGAAGGGGTAGGAGGAGGCCGGATTTTTTTCTTTTAACAGCATGTGTGAATGTCCTGAAGGCTTATATACATGTTGTTAAATACATTTTTCTCAGCCTGATAGTCCAGAATATATAGAAGTTTGTCGCAAGTTGAGTCGGCGAATGTGTTTCAGTTTGAATTGGCGTTGTGCCCCTAATTCTTTCTCACATTGTGGGCAAAGAATGGGTAATTTGTTGTAGGAAGAAGAGGAATAGTGTACTAATATTGGTACCAGAAGAACGCGCCTCCGTAGGATGAAGAGGAATGTGGCGCGCTACGCCCCAGTCGGATCATGGAGAATCACATTTAGGTAGATATGGACACTAATTGCGTTCGAGAGCGTCGTACTTTCTGGGCCATCAGGCACTATCCTATCTTTCACCTACAAGATAGGAATTTTTGATGTGATAACACTTCTAAAAAATGCACCAATTCTGGAGATGGAATGGCCGGCTGAAGGGGTAGGAGGAGGCCGGATTTTTTTCTTTTAACAGCATGTGTGAATGCCCTGAAGGCTTACATACATGTTGTTAAATACATTTTTCTCAGCCTGATAGTCCAGAATATATAGAAGTTTGTCGCACGTTGAGTCGGCAAATGTGTTTTAGTTCGAATTGGCGTTGTGCCCCTAATTCTTTCTCACATTGTGGGCAAAGAATGGGTAATTTCTTGTAGGAAGAAGAGGAATAGTATACTAATATTGGTACCAGAAGAACGCGCCTCCGTAGGATGAAGAGGAATGTGGCGCGCTACGCCCCAGTCGGATCATGGAGAATCACATTTAGGTAGATATGGACACCAATTGCGTTCGAGAGCGTCGTACTTTCTGGGCCATCAGGCACTTTCCTATCTTTCACCTACATGATAGGAATTTTTGGTGTGATAACACTTCTAAAAAATGCACCAATTCTGGAGATGGAATGGCCGGCTGAAGGGGTAGGAGGAGGCCGGATTTTTTTCTTTTAACAGCATGTGTGAATGTCCTGAAGGCTTATATACATGTTGTTAAATACATTTTTCTCAGCCTGATAGTCCAGAATTTATAGAAGTTTGTCACAAGTTGAGTTGGCGAATGTGTTTCAGTTCGAATTGGCGTTGTGCCCCTAATTCTTTCCCACATTGTGGGCAAAGAATGGGTAATTTGTTGTAGGAAGAAGAGGAATAGTGTACTAATATTGGTACCAGAAGAACGCGCCTCCGTAGGATGAAGAGGAATGTGGCGCGCTACGCCCCAGTCGGATCATGGAGAATCGCATTTAGGTAGATATGGACACCAATTGCGTTCGAGAGCATCGTACTTTCTGGGCCATCAGGCACTTTCCTATCTTTCACCTACATGATAGGAATTTTTGGTGTGATAACACTTCTAAAAAATGCACCAATTCTGGAGATGGAATGGCCGGCTGAAGGGGTAGGAGGAGGCCGGATTTTTTTCTTTTAACAGCATGTGTGAATGTCCTGAAGGCTTATATACATGTTGTTAAATACATTTTTCTCAGCCTGATAGTCCAGAATATATAGAAGTTTGTCGCAAGTTGAGTCGGCGAATGTGTTTCAGTTCGAATTGGCGTTGTGCCCCTAATTCTTTCTCACATTGTGGGCAAAGAATGGGTAATTTGTTGTAGGAAGAAGAGGAATAGTGTACTAATATTGGTACCAGAAGAACGCGCCTCCGTAGGATGAAGAGGAATGTGGCGCGCTACGCCCCAGTCGGATCATGGAGAATCACATTTAGGTAGATATGGACACCAATTGCGTTCGAGAGCATCGTACTTTCTGGGCCATCAGGCACTTTCCTATCTTTCACCTACATGATAGAAATTTTTGGTGTGATAACACTTCTAAAAAATGCACCAATTCTGAGATGGAATGGCCGGCTGAAGGGGTAGGAGGAGGCCGGATTTTTTTCTTTTAACAGCATGTGTGAATGTCCTGAAGGCTTATATACATGTTGTTAAATACATTTTTCTCAGCCTGATAGTCCAGAATTTATAGAAGTTTGTCACAAGTTGAGTCGGCGAATGTGTTTCAGTTCGAATTGGCGTTGTGCCCCTAATTCTTTCCCACATTGTGGGCAAAGAATGGGTAATTTGTTGTAGGAAGAAGAGGAATAGTGTACTAATATTGGTACCAGAAGAACGCGCCTCCGTAGGATGAAGAGGAATGTGGCGCGCTACGCCCCAGTCGGATCATGGAGAATCACATTTAGGTAGATATGGACACCAATTGCGTTCGAGAGCGTCGTACTTTCTGGGCCATCAGGCACTTTCCTATCTTTCACCTACATGATAGGAATTTTTGGTGTGATAACACTTCTAAAAAATGCACCAATTCTGGAGATGGAATGGCCGGCTGAAGGGGTAGGAGGAGGCCGGATTTTTTTCTTTTAACAGCATGTGTGAATGTCCTGAAGGCTTATATACATGTTGTTAAATAAATTTTTCTCAGCCTGATAGTCCAGAATATATAGAAGTTTGTCGCAAGTTGAGTCGGCGAATGTGTTTCAGTTCGAATTGGCGTTGTGCCCCTAATTCTTTCTCACATTGTGGGCAAAGAATGGGTAATTTGTTGTAGGAAGAAGAGGAATAGTGTACTAATATTGGTACCAGAAGAACGCGCCTCCGTAGGATGAAGAGGAATGTGGCGCGCTACGCCACAGTCGGATCATGGAGAATCACATTTAGGTAGATATGGACACCAATTGCGTTCGAGAGCGTCGTACTTTCTGGGCTATCAGGCACTTTCCTATCTTTCACCTACATGATAGAAATTTTTGGTGTGATAACACTTCTAAAAAATGCACCAATTCTGGAGATGGAATGGCCGGCTGAAGGGGTAGGAGGAGGCCGGATTTTTTTCTTTTAACAGCATGTGTGAATGTCCTGAAGGCTTATATACATGTTGTTAAATACATTTTTCTCAGCCTGATAGTCCAGAATTTATAGAAGTTTGTCACAAGTTGAGTCGGCGAATGTGTTTCAGTTCGAATTGGCGTTGTGCCCCTAATTCTTTCCCACATTGTGGGCAAAGAATGGGTAATTTGTTGTAGGAAGAAGAGGAATAGTGTACTAATATTGGTACCAGAAGAACGCGCCTCCGTAGGATGAAGAGGAATGTGGCGCGCTACGCCCCAGTCGGATCATGGAGAATCACATTTAGGTAGATATGGACACCAATTGCGTTCGAGAGCGTCGTACTTTCTGGGCCATCAGGCACTTTCCTATCTTTCACCTACATGATAGGAATTTTTGGTGTGATAACACTTCTAAAAAATGCACCAATTCTGGAGATGGAATGGCCGGCTGAAGGGGTAGGAGGAGGCCGGATTTTTTTCTTTTAACAGCATGTGTGAATGTCCTGAAGGCTTATATACATGTTGTTAAATACATTTTTCTCAGCCTGATAGTCCAGAATATATAGAAGTTTGTCGCAAGTTGAGTCGGCGAATGTGTTTCAGTTTGAATTGGCGTTGTGCCCCTAATTCTTTCTCACATTGTGGGCAAAGAATGGGTAATTTGTTGTAGGAAGAAGAGGAATAGTGTACTAATATTGGTACCAGAAGAACGCGCCTCCGTAGGATGAAGAGGAATGTGGCGCGCTACGCCCCAGTCGGATCATGGAGAATCACATTTAGGTAGATATGGACACTAATTGCGTTCGAGAGCGTCGTACTTTCTGGGCCATCAGGCACTATCCTATCTTTCACCTACAAGATAGGAATTTTTGATGTGATAACACTTCTAAAAAATGCACCAATTCTGGAGATGGAATGGCCGGCTGAAGGGGTAGGAGGAGGCCGGATTTTTTTCTTTTAACAGCATGTGTGAATGCCCTGAAGGCTTACATACATGTTGTTAAATACATTTTTCTCAGCCTGATAGTCCAGAATATATAGAAGTTTGTCGCACGTTGAGTCGGCAAATGTGTTTTAGTTCGAATTGGCGTTGTGCCCCTAATTCTTTCTCACATTGTGTGCAAAGAATGGGTAATTTCTTGTAGGAAGAAGAGGAATAGTATACTAATATTGGTACCAGAAGAACGCGCCTCCGTAGGATGAAGAGGAATGTGGCGCGCTACGCCCCAGTCGGATCATGGAGAATCACATTTAGGTAGATATGGACACCAATTGCGTTCGAGAGCGTCGTACTTTCTGGGCCATCAGGCACTTTCCTATCTTTCACCTACAT
Organism: Rhinoderma darwinii; assembly: GCF_050947455.1. Taxonomy (NCBI): domain Eukaryota; kingdom Metazoa; phylum Chordata; class Amphibia; order Anura; family Rhinodermatidae; genus Rhinoderma; species Rhinoderma darwinii. Next base: position 148,457,025 of record NC_134688.1, on the reverse strand, counting down.
GATAGGAATTTTTGGTGTGATAACACTTCTAAAAAATGCACCAATTCTGGAGATGGAATGGCCGGCTGAAGGAGTAGGAGGAGGCCGGATTTTTTTCTTTTAACAGCATGTGTGAATGCCCTGAAGGCTTACATACATGTTGTTAAATACATTTTTCTCAGCCTGATAGTCCAGAATATATAGAAGTTTGTCGCACGTTGAGTCGGCAAATGTGTTTTAGTTCGAATTGGCGTTGTGCCCCTAATTCTTTCTCACATTGTGTGCAAAGAATGGGTAATTTCTTGTAGGAAGAAGAGGAATAGTATACTAATATTGGTACCAGAAGAACGCGCCTCCGTAGGATGAAGAGGAATGTGGCGCGCTACGCCCCAGTCGGATCATGGAGAATCACATTTAGGTAGATATGGACACCAATTGCGTTCGAGAGCGTCGTACTTTCTGGGCCATCAGGCACTTTCCTATCTTTCACCTACATGATAGGAATTTTTGGTGTGATAACACTTTTAAAAAATGCACCAATTCTGGAGATGGAATGGCCGGCTGAAGGGGTAGGAGGAGGCCGGATTTTTTTCTTTTAACAGCATGTGTGAATGTCCTGAAGGCTTATATACATGTTGTTAAATACATTTTTCTCAGCCTGATAGTCCAGAATTTATAGAAGTTTGTCACAAGTTGAGTCGGCGAATGTGTTTCAGTTCGAATTGGCGTTGTGCCCCTAATTCTTTCTCACATTGTGGGCAAAGAATGGGTAATTTGTTGTAGGAAGAAGAGGAATAGTGTACTAATATTGGTACCAGAAGAACGCGCCTCCGTAGGATGAAGAGGAATGTGGCGCGCTACGCCCCAGTCGGATCATGGAGAATCACATTTAGGTAGATATGGACACCAATTGCGTTCGAGAGCGTCGTACTTTCGGGGCCATCAGGCACTTTCTTATCTTTCACCTACGTGATAGGAATTTTTGGTGTGATAACACTTCTAAAAAATGCACCAATTCTGGAGATGGAATGGCCGGCTGAAGGGGTAGGAGGAGGCCGGATTTTTTTCTTTTAACAGCATGTGTGAATGTCCTGAAGGCTTATATACATGTTGTTAAATACATTTTTCTCAGCCTGATAGTCCAGAATTTATAGAAGTTTGTCACAAGTTGAGTCGGCGAATGTGTTTCAGTTCGAATTGGCGTTGTGTCCCTAATTCTTTCCCACATTGTGGGCAAAGAATGGGTAATTTGTTGTAGGAAGAAGAGGAATAGTGTACTAATATTGGTACCAGAAGAACGCGCCTCCGTAGGATGAAGAGGAATGTGGCGCGCTACGCCCCAGTCGGATCATGGAGAATCACATTTAGGTAGATATGGACACCAATTGCGTTCGAGAGCGTCGTACTTTCTGGGCCATCAGGCACTTTCCTATCTTTCACCTACATGATAGGAATTTTTGGTGTGATAACACTTCTAAAAAATGCACCAATTCTGGAGATGGAATGGCCGGCTGAAGGAGTAGGAGGAGGCCGGATTTTTTTCTTTTAACAGCATGTGTGAATGTCCTGAAGGCTTATATACATGTTGTTAAATACATTTTTCTCAGCCTGATAGTCCAGAATTTATAGAAGTTTGTCACAAGTTGAGTCGGCGAATGTGTTTCAGTTCGAATTGGCGTTGTGCCCCTAATTCTTTCTCACATTGTGGGCAAAGAATGGGTAATTTGTTGTAGGAAGAAGAGGAATAGTGTACTAATATTGGTACCAGAAGAACGCGCCTCCGTAGGATGAAGAGGAATGTGGCGCGCTACGCCCCAGTCGGATCATGGAGAATCACATTTAGGTAGATATGGACACTAATTGCGTTCGAGAGCGTCGTACTTTCTGGGCCATCAGGCACTATCCTATCTTTCACCTACAAGATAGGAATTTTTGATGTGATAACACTTCTAAAAAATGCACCAATTCTGGAGATGGAATGGCCGGCTGAAGGGGTAGGAGGAGGCCGGATTTTTTTCTTTTAACAGCATGTGTGAATGCCCTGAAGGCTTACATACATGTTGTTAAATACATTTTTCTCAGCCTGATAGTCCAGAATATATAGAAGTTTGTCGCACGTTGAGTCGGCAAATGTGTTTTAGTTCGAATTGGCGTTGTGCCCCTAATTCTTTCTCACATTGTGTGCAAAGAATGGGTAATTTCTTGTAGGAAGAAGAGGAATAGTATACTAATATTGGTACCAGAAGAACGCGCCTCCGTAGGATGAAGAGGAATGTGGCGCGCTACGCCCCAGTCGGATCATGGAGAATCACATTTAGGTAGATATGGACACCAATTGCGTTCGAGAGCGTCGTACTTTCTGGGCCATCAGGCACTTTCCTATCTTTCACCTACATGATAGGAATTTTTGGTGTGATAACACTTTTAAAAAATGCACCAATTCTGGAGATGGAATGGCCGGCTGAAGGGGTAGGAGGAGGCCGGATTTTTTTCTTTTAACAGCATGTGTGAATGTCCTGAAGGCTTATATACATGTTGTTAAATACATTTTTCTCAGCCTGATAGTCCAGAATTTATAGAAGTTTGTCACAAGTTGAGTCGGCGAATGTGTTTCAGTTCGAATTGGCGTTGTGCCCCTAATTCTTTCTCACATTGTGGGCAAAGAATGGGTAATTTGTTGTAGGAAGAAGAGGAATAGTGTACTAATATTGGTACCAGAAGAACGCGCCTCCGTAGGATGAAGAGGAATGTGGCGCGCTACGCCCCAGTCGGATCATGGAGAATCACATTTAGGTAGATATGGACACCAATTGCGTTCGAGAGCGTCGTACTTTCGGGGCCATCAGGCACTTTCTTATCTTTCACCTACGTGATAGGAATTTTTGGTGTGATAACACTTCTAAAAAATGCACCAATTCTGGAGATGGAATGGCCGGCTGAAGGGGTAGGAGGAGGCCGGATTTTTTTCTTTTAACAGCATGTGTGAATGTCCTGAAGGCTTATATACATGTTGTTAAATACATTTTTCTCAGCCTGATAGTCCAGAATTTATAGAAGTTTGTCACAAGTTGAGTCGGCGAATGTGTTTCAGTTCGAATTGGCGTTGTGTCCCTAATTCTTTCCCACATTGTGGGCAAAGAATGGGTAATTTGTTGTAGGAAGAAGAGGAATAGTGTACTAATATTGGTACCAGAAGAACGCGCCTCCGTAGGATGAAGAGGAATGTGGCGCGCTACGCCCCAGTCGGATCATGGAGAATCACATTTAGGTAGATATGGACACCAATTGCGTTCGAGAGCGTCGTACTTTCTGGGCCATCAGGCACTTTCCTATCTTTCACCTACATGATAGGAATTTTTGGTGTGATAACACTTCTAAAAAATGCACCAATTCTGGAGATGGAATGGCCGGCTGAAGGAGTAGGAGGAGGCCGGATTTTTTTCTTTTAACAGCATGTGTGAATGTCCTGAAGGCTTATATACATGTTGTTAAATACATTTTTCTCAGCCTGATAGTCCAGAATTTATAGAAGTTTGTCACAAGTTGAGTCGGCGAATGTGTTTCAGTTCGAATTGGCGTTGTGCCCCTAATTCTTTCCCACATTGTGGGCAAAGAATGGGTAATTTGTTGTAGGAAGAAGAGGAATAGTGTACTAATATTGGTACCAGAAGAACGCGCCTCCGTAGGATGAAGAGGAATGTGGCGCGCTACGCCCCAGTCGGATGATGGAGAATCACATTTAGGTAGATATGGACACCAATTGCGTTCGAGAGCGTCGTACTTTCTGGGCCATCAGGCACTTTCCTATCTTTCACCTACATGATAGGAATTTTTGGTGTGATAACACTTCTAAAAAATGCACCAATTCTGGAGATGGAATGGCCGGCTGAAGGAGTAGGAGGAGGCCGGATTTTTTTATTTTAACAGCATGTGTGAATGTCCTGAAGGCTTATATACATGTTGTTAAATACATTTTTCTCAGCCTGATAGTCCAGAATTTATAGAAGTTTGTCACAAGTTGAGTCGGCGAATGTGTTTCAGTTCGAATTGGCGTTGTGCCCCTAATTCTTTCCCACATTGTGGGCAAAGAATGGGTAATTTGTTGTAGGAAGAAGAGGAATAGTGTACTAATATTGGTACCAGAAGAACGCGCCTCCGTAGGATGAAGAGGAATGTGGCGCGCTACGCCCCAGTCGGTTCATGGAGAATCACATTTAGGTAGATATGGACACCAATTGCGTTCGAGAGCGTCGTACTTTCTGGGCCATCAGGCACTTTCCTATCTTTCACCTACATGATAGGAATTTTTGGTGTGATAACACTTCTAAAAAATGCACCAATTCTGGAGATGGAATGGCCGGCTGAAGGGGTAGGAGGAGGCCGGATTTTTTTCTTTTAACAGCATGTGTGAATGTCCTGAAGGCTTATATACATGTTGTTAAATACATTTTTCTCAGCCTGATAGTCCAGAATATATAGAAGTTTGTCGCAAGTTGAGTCGGCGAATGTGTTTCAGTTTGAATTGGCGTTGTGCCCCTAATTCTTTCTCACATTGTGGGCAAAGAATGGGTAATTTGTTGTAGGAAGAAGAGGAATAGTGTACTAATATTGGTACCAGAAGAACGCGCCTCCGTAGGATGAAGAGGAATGTGGCGCGCTACGCCCCAGTCGGATCATGGAGAATCACATTTAGGTAGATATGGACACTAATTGCGTTCGAGAGCGTCGTACTTTCTGGGCCATCAGGCACTATCCTATCTTTCACCTACAAGATAGGAATTTTTGATGTGATAACACTTCTAAAAAATGCACCAATTCTGGAGATGGAATGGCCGGCTGAAGGGGTAGGAGGAGGCCGGATTTTTTTCTTTTAACAGCATGTGTGAATGCCCTGAAGGCTTACATACATGTTGTTAAATACATTTTTCTCAGCCTGATAGTCCAGAATATATAGAAGTTTGTCGCACGTTGAGTCGGCAAATGTGTTTTAGTTCGAATTGGCGTTGTGCCCCTAATTCTTTCTCACATTGTGGGCAAAGAATGGGTAATTTCTTGTAGGAAGAAGAGGAATAGTATACTAATATTGGTACCAGAAGAACGCGCCTCCGTAGGATGAAGAGGAATGTGGCGCGCTACGCCCCAGTCGGATCATGGAGAATCACATTTAGGTAGATATGGACACCAATTGCGTTCGAGAGCGTCGTACTTTCTGGGCCATCAGGCACTTTCCTATCTTTCACCTACATGATAGGAATTTTTGGTGTGATAACACTTCTAAAAAATGCACCAATTCTGGAGATGGAATGGCCGGCTGAAGGGGTAGGAGGAGGCCGGATTTTTTTCTTTTAACAGCATGTGTGAATGTCCTGAAGGCTTATATACATGTTGTTAAATACATTTTTCTCAGCCTGATAGTCCAGAATTTATAGAAGTTTGTCACAAGTTGAGTTGGCGAATGTGTTTCAGTTCGAATTGGCGTTGTGCCCCTAATTCTTTCCCACATTGTGGGCAAAGAATGGGTAATTTGTTGTAGGAAGAAGAGGAATAGTGTACTAATATTGGTACCAGAAGAACGCGCCTCCGTAGGATGAAGAGGAATGTGGCGCGCTACGCCCCAGTCGGATCATGGAGAATCACATTTAGGTAGATATGGACACCAATTGCGTTCGAGAGCGTCGTACTTTCTGGGCCATCAGGCACTTTCCTATCTTTCACCTACATGATAGGAATTTTTGGTGTGATAACACTTCTAAAAAATGCACCAATTCTGGAGATGGAATGGCCGGCTGAAGGAGTAGGAGGAGGCCGGATTTTTTTCTTTTAACAGCATGTGTGAATGTCCTGAAGGCTTATATACATGTTGTTAAATACATTTTTCTCAGCCTGATAGTCCAGAATTTATAGAAGTTTGTCACAAGTTGAGTCGGCGAATGTGTTTCAGTTCGAATTGGCGTTGTGCCCCTAATTCTTTCCCACATTGTGGGCAAAGAATGGGTAATTTGTTGTAGGAAGAAGAGGAATAGTGTACTAATATTGGTACCAGAAGAACGCGCCTCCGTAGGATGAAGAGGAATGTGGCGCGCTACGCCCCAGTCGGATGATGGAGAATCACATTTAGGTAGATATGGACACCAATTGCGTTCGAGAGCGTCGTACTTTCTGGGCCATCAGGCACTTTCCTATCTTTCACCTACATGATAGGAATTTTTGGTGTGATAACACTTCTAAAAAATGCACCAATTCTGGAGATGGAATGGCCGGCTGAAGGAGTAGGAGGAGGCCGGATTTTTTTATTTTAACAGCATGTGTGAATGTCCTGAAGGCTTATATACATGTTGTTAAATACATTTTTCTCAGCCTGATAGTCCAGAATTTATAGAAGTTTGTCACAAGTTGAGTCGGCGAATGTGTTTCAGTTCGAATTGGCGTTGTGCCCCTAATTCTTTCCCACATTGTGGGCAAAGAATGGGTAATTTGTTGTAGGAAGAAGAGGAATAGTGTACTAATATTGGTACCAGAAGAACGCGCCTCCGTAGGATGAAGAGGAATGTGGCGCGCTACGCCCCAGTCGGTTCATGGAGAATCACATTTAGGTAGATATGGACACCAATTGCGTTCGAGAGCGTCGTACTTTCTGGGCCATCAGGCACTTTCCTATCTTTCACCTACATGATAGGAATTTTTGGTGTGATAACACTTCTAAAAAATGCACCAATTCTGGAGATGGAATGGCCGGCTGAAGGGGTAGGAGGAGGCCGGATTTTTTTCTTTTAACAGCATGTGTGAATGTCCTGAAGGCTTATATACATGTTGTTAAATACATTTTTCTCAGCCTGATAGTCCAGAATATATAGAAGTTTGTCGCAAGTTGAGTCGGCGAATGTGTTTCAGTTTGAATTGGCGTTGTGCCCCTAATTCTTTCTCACATTGTGGGCAAAGAATGGGTAATTTGTTGTAGGAAGAAGAGGAATAGTGTACTAATATTGGTACCAGAAGAACGCGCCTCCGTAGGATGAAGAGGAATGTGGCGCGCTACGCCCCAGTCGGATCATGGAGAATCACATTTAGGTAGATATGGACACTAATTGCGTTCGAGAGCGTCGTACTTTCTGGGCCATCAGGCACTATCCTATCTTTCACCTACAAGATAGGAATTTTTGATGTGATAACACTTCTAAAAAATGCACCAATTCTGGAGATGGAATGGCCGGCTGAAGGGGTAGGAGGAGGCCGGATTTTTTTCTTTTAACAGCATGTGTGAATGCCCTGAAGGCTTACATACATGTTGTTAAATACATTTTTCTCAGCCTGATAGTCCAGAATATATAGAAGTTTGTCGCACGTTGAGTCGGCAAATGTGTTTTAGTTCGAATTGGCGTTGTGCCCCTAATTCTTTCTCACATTGTGGGCAAAGAATGGGTAATTTCTTGTAGGAAGAAGAGGAATAGTATACTAATATTGGTACCAGAAGAACGCGCCTCCGTAGGATGAAGAGGAATGTGGCGCGCTACGCCCCAGTCGGATCATGGAGAATCACATTTAGGTAGATATGGACACCAATTGCGTTCGAGAGCGTCGTACTTTCTGGGCCATCAGGCACTTTCCTATCTTTCACCTACATGATAGGAATTTTTGGTGTGATAACACTTCTAAAAAATGCACCAATTCTGGAGATGGAATGGCCGGCTGAAGGGGTAGGAGGAGGCCGGATTTTTTTCTTTTAACAGCATGTGTGAATGTCCTGAAGGCTTATATACATGTTGTTAAATACATTTTTCTCAGCCTGATAGTCCAGAATTTATAGAAGTTTGTCACAAGTTGAGTTGGCGAATGTGTTTCAGTTCGAATTGGCGTTGTGCCCCTAATTCTTTCCCACATTGTGGGCAAAGAATGGGTAATTTGTTGTAGGAAGAAGAGGAATAGTGTACTAATATTGGTACCAGAAGAACGCGCCTCCGTAGGATGAAGAGGAATGTGGCGCGCTACGCCCCAGTCGGATCATGGAGAATCACATTTAGGTAGATATGGACACCAATTGCGTTCGAGAGCGTCGTACTTTCTGGGCCATCAGGCACTTTCCTATCTTTCACCTACATGATAGGAATTTTTGGTGTGATAACACTTCTAAAAAATGCACCAATTCTGGAGATGGAATGGCCGGCTGAAGGAGTAGGAGGAGGCCGGATTTTTTTCTTTTAACAGCATGTGTGAATGTCCTGAAGGCTTATATACATGTTGTTAAATACATTTTTCTCAGCCTGATAGTCCAGAATTTATAGAAGTTTGTCACAAGTTGAGTCGGCGAATGTGTTTCAGTTCGAATTGGCGTTGTGCCCCTAATTCTTTCCCACATTGTGGGCAAAGAATGGGTAATTTGTTGTAGGAAGAAGAGGAATAGTGTACTAATATTGGTACCAGAAGAACGCGCCTCCGTAGGATGAAGAGGAATGTGGCGCGCTACGCCCCAGTCGGATCATGGAGAATCACATTTAGGTAGATATGGACACCAATTGCGTTCGAGAGCGTCGTACTTTCTGGGCCATCAGGCACTTTCCTATCTTTCACCTACATGATAGGAATTTTTGGTGTGATAACACTTCTAAAAAATGCACCAATTCTGGAGATGGAATGGCCGGCTGAAGGAGTAGGAGGAGGCCGGATTTTTTTATTTTAACAGCATGTGTGAATGTCCTGAAGGCTTATATACATGTTGTTAAATACATTTTTCTCAGCCTGATAGTCCAGAATTTATAGAAGTTTGTCACAAGTTGAGTCGGCGAATGTGTTTCAGTTCGAATTGGCGTTGTGCCCCTAATTCTTTCCCACATTGTGGGCAAAGAATGGGTAATTTGTTGTAGGAAGAAGAGGAATAGTGTACTAATATTGGTACCAGAAGAACGCGCCTCCGTAGGATGAAGAGGAATGTGGCGCGCTACGCCCCAGTCGGTTCATGGAGAATCACATTTAGGTAGATATGGACACCAATTGCGTTCGAGAGCGTCGTACTTTCTGGGCCATCAGGCACTTTCCTATCTTTCACCTACATGATAGGAATTTTTGGTGTGATAACACTTCTAAAAAATGCACCAATTCTGGAGATGGAATGGCCGGCTGAAGGGGTAGGAGGAGGCCGGATTTTTTTCTTTTAACAGCATGTGTGAATGTCCTGAAGGCTTATATACATGTTGTTAAATACATTTTTCTCAGCCTGATAGTCCAGAATATATAGAAGTTTGTCGCAAGTTGAGTCGGCGAATGTGTTTCAGTTTGAATTGGCGTTGTGCCCCTAATTCTTTCTCACATTGTGGGCAAAGAATGGGTAATTTGTTGTAGGAAGAAGAGGAATAGTGTACTAATATTGGTACCAGAAGAACGCGCCTCCGTAGGATGAAGAGGAATGTGGCGCGCTACGCCCCAGTCGGATCATGGAGAATCACATTTAGGTAGATATGGACACTAATTGCGTTCGAGAGCGTCGTACTTTCTGGGCCATCAGGCACTATCCTATCTTTCACCTACAAGATAGGAATTTTTGATGTGATAACACTTCTAAAAAATGCACCAATTCTGGAGATGGAATGGCCGGCTGAAGGGGTAGGAGGAGGCCGGATTTTTTTCTTTTAACAGCATGTGTGAATGCCCTGAAGGCTTACATACATGTTGTTAAATACATTTTTCTCAGCCTGATAGTCCAGAATATATAGAAGTTTGTCGCACGTTGAGTCGGCAAATGTGTTTTAGTTCGAATTGGCGTTGTGCCCCTAATTCTTTCTCACATTGTGGGCAAAGAATGGGTAATTTCTTGTAGGAAGAAGAGGAATAGTATACTAATATTGGTACCAGAAGAACGCGCCTCCGTAGGATGAAGAGGAATGTGGCGCGCTACGCCCCAGTCGGATCATGGAGAATCACATTTAGGTAGATATGGACACCAATTGCGTTCGAGAGCGTCGTACTTTCTGGGCCATCAGGCACTTTCCTATCTTTCACCTACATGATAGGAATTTTTGGTGTGATAACACTTCTAAAAAATGCACCAATTCTGGAGATGGAATGGCCGGCTGAAGGGGTAGGAGGAGGCCGGATTTTTTTCTTTTAACAGCATGTGTGAATGTCCTGAAGGCTTATATACATGTTGTTAAATACATTTTTCTCAGCCTGATAGTCCAGAATTTATAGAAGTTTGTCACAAGTTGAGTTGGCGAATGTGTTTCAGTTCGAATTGGCGTTGTGCCCCTAATTCTTTCCCACATTGTGGGCAAAGAATGGGTAATTTGTTGTAGGAAGAAGAGGAATAGTGTACTAATATTGGTACCAGAAGAACGCGCCTCCGTAGGATGAAGAGGAATGTGGCGCGCTACGCCCCAGTCGGATCATGGAGAATCACATTTAGGTAGATATGGACACCAATTGCGTTCGAGAGCATCGTACTTTCTGGGCCATCAGGCACTTTCCTATCTTTCACCTACATGATAGGAATTTTTGGTGTGATAACACTTCTAAAAAATGCACCAATTCTGGAGATGGAATGGCCGGCTGAAGGTGTAGGAGGAGGCCGGATTTTTTTCTTTTAACAGCATGTGTGAATGTCCTGAAGGCTTATATACATGTTGTTAAATACATTTTTCTCAGCCTGATAGTCCAGAATTTATAGAAGTTTGTCACAAGTTGAGTCGGCGAATGTGTTTCAGTTCGAATTGGCGTTGTGCCCCTAATTCTTTCCCACATTGTGGGCAAAGAATGGGTAATTTGTTGTAGGAAGAAGAGGAATAGTGTACTAATATTGGTACCAGAAGAACGCGCCTCCGTAGGATGAAGAGGAATGTGGCGCGCTACGCCCCAGTCGGATCATGGAGAATCACATTTAGGTAGATATGGACACCAATTGCGTTCGAGAGCGTCGTACTTTCTGGGCCATCAGGCACTTTCCTATCTTTCACCTACATGATAGGAATTTTTGGTGTGATAACACTTCTAAAAAATGCACCAATTCTGGAGATGGAATGGCCGGCTGAAGGGGTAGGAGGAGGCCGGATTTTTTTCTTTTAACAGCATGTGTGAATGCCCTGAAGGCTTACATACATGTTGTTAAATACATTTTTCTCAGCCTGATAGTCCAGAATATATAGAAGTTTGTCGCACGTTGAGTCGGCAAATGTGTTTTAGTTCGAATTGGCGTTGTGCCCCTAATTCTTTCTCACATTGTGGGCAAAGAATGGGTAATTTCTTGTAGGAAGAAGAGGAATAGTATACTAATATTGGTACCAGAAGAACGCGCCTCCGTAGGATGAAGAGGAATGTGGCGCGCTACGCCCCAGTCGGATCATGGAGAATCACATTTAGGTAGATATGGACACCAATTGCGTTCGAGAGCGTCGTACTTTCTGGGCCATCAGGCACTTTCCTATCTTTCACCTACATGATAGGAATTTTTGGTGTGATAACACTTCTAAAAAATGCACCAATTCTGGAGATGGAATGGCCGGCTGAAGGGGTAGGAGGAGGCCGGATTTTTTTCTTTTAACAGCATGTGTGAATGTCCTGAAGGCTTATATACATGTTGTTAAATACATTTTTCTCAGCCTGATAGTCCAGAATTTATAGAAGTTTGTCACAAGTTGAGTTGGCGAATGTGTTTCAGTTCGAATTGGCGTTGTGCCCCTAATTCTTTCCCACATTGTGGGCAAAGAATGGGTAATTTGTTGTAGGAAGAAGAGGAATAGTGTACTAATATTGGTACCAGAAGAACGCGCCTCCGTAGGATGAAGAGGAATGTGGCGCGCTACGCCCCAGTCGGATCATGGAGAATCACATTTAGGTAGATATGGACACCAATTGCGTTCGAGAGCATCGTACTTTCTGGGCCATCAGGCACTTTCCTATCTTTCACCTACATGATAGGAATTTTTGGTGTGATAACACTTCTAAAAAATGCACCAATTCTGGAGATGGAATGGCCGGCTGAAGGTGTAGGAGGAGGCCGGATTTTTTTCTTTTAACAGCATGTGTGAATGTCCTGAAGGCTTATATACATGTTGTTAAATACATTTTTCTCAGCCTGATAGTCCAGAATTTATAGAAGTTTGTCACAAGTTGAGTCGGCGAATGTGTTTCAGTTCGAATTGGCGTTGTGCCCCTAATTCTTTCCCACATTGTGGGCAAAGAATGGGTAATTTGTTGTAGGAAGAAGAGGAATAGTGTACTAATATTGGTACCAGAAGAACGCGCCTCCGTAGGATGAAGAGGAATGTGGCGCGCTACGCCCCAGTCGGATCATGGAGAATCACATTTAGGTAGATATGGACACCAATTGCGTTCGAGAGCGTCGTACTTTCTGGGCCATCAGGCACTTTCCTATCTTTCACCTACATGATAGGAATTTTTGGTGTGATAACACTTCTAAAAAATGCACCAATTCTGGAGATGGAATGGCCGGCTGAAGGGGTAGGAGGAGGCCGGATTTTTTTCTTTTAACAGCATGTGTGAATGCCCTGAAGGCTTACATACATGTTGTTAAATACATTTTTCTCAGCCTGATAGTCCAGAATATATAGAAGTTTGTCGCAAGTTGAGTCGGCGAATGTGTTTCAGTTTGAATTGGCTTTGTGCCCCTAATTCTTTCTCACATTGTGGGCAAAGAATGGGTAATTTCTTGTAGGAAGAAGAGGAATAGTGTACTAATATTGGTACCAGAAGAACGCGCCTCCGTAGGATGAAGAGGAATGTGGCGCGCTACGCCCCAGTCGGATCATGGAGAATCACATTTAGGTAGATATGGACACCAATTGCGTTCGAGAGCGTCGTACTTTCTGGGCCATCAGGCACTTTCCTATCTTTCACCTACATGATAGGAATTTTTGGTGTGATAACACTTCTAAAAAATGCACCAATTCTGGAGATGGAATGGCCGGCTGAAGGAGTAGGAGGAGGCCGGATTTTTTTATTTTAACAGCATGTGTGAATGTCCTGAAGGCTTATATACATGTTGTTAAATACATTTTTCTCAGCCTGATAGTCCAGAATTTATAGAAGTTTGTCACAAGTTGAGTCGGCGAATGTGTTTCAGTTCGAATTGGCGTTGTGCCCCTAATTCTTTCCCACATTGTGGGCAAAGAATGGGTAATTTGTGGTAGGAAGAAGAGGAATAGTGTACTAATATTGGTACCAGAAGAACGCGCCTCCGTAGGATGAAGAGGAATGTGGCGCGCTACGCCCCAGTCGGTTCATGGAGAATCACATTTAGGTAGATATGGACACCAATTGCGTTCGAGAGCGTCGTACTTTCTGGGCCATCAGGCACTTTCCTATCTTTCACCTACATGATAGGAATTTTTGGTGTGATAACACTTCTAAAAAATGCACCAATTCTGGAGATGGAATGGCCGGCTGAAGGGGTAGGAGGAGGCCGGATTTTTTTCTTTTAACAGCATGTGTGAATGTCCTGAAGGCTTATATACATGTTGTTAAATACATTTTTCTCAGCCTGATAGTCCAGAATATATAGAAGTTTGTCGCAAGTTGAGTCGGCGAATGTGTTTCAGTTTGAATTGGCGTTGTGCCCCTAATTCTTTCTCACATTGTGGGCAAAGAATGGGTAATTTGTTGTAGGAAGAAGAGGAATAGTGTACTAATATTGGTACCAGAAGAACGCGCCTCCGTAGGATGAAGAGGAATGTGGCGCGCTACGCCCCAGTCGGATCATGGAGAATCACATTTAGGTGGATATGGACACTAATTGCGTTCGAGAGCGTCGTACTTTCTGGGCCATCAGGCACTATCCTATCTTTCACCTACAAGATAGGAATTTTTGATGTGATAACACTTCTAAAAAATGCACCAATTCTGGAGATGGAATGGCCGGCTGAAGGGGTAGGAGGAGGCCGGATTTTTTTCTTTTAACAGCATGTGTGAATGCCCTGAAGGCTTACATACATGTTGTTAAATACATTTTTCTCAGCCTGATAGTCCAGAATATATAGAAGTTTGTCGCACGTTGAGTCGGCGAATGTGTTTTAGTTCGAATTGGCGTTGTGCCCCTAATTCTTTCTCACATTGTGGGCAAAGAATGGGTAATTTCTTGTAGGAAGAAGAGGAATAGTATACTAATATTGGTACCAGAAGAACGCGCCTCCGTAGGATGAAGAGGAATGTGGCGCGCTACGCCCCAGTCGGATCATGGAGAATCACATTTAGGTAGATATGGACACCAATTGCGTTCGAGAGCGTCGTACTTTCTGGGCCATCAGGCACTTTCCTATCTTTCACCTACATGATAGGAATTTTTGGTGTGATAACACTTCTAAAAAATGCACCAATTCTGGAGATGGAATGGCCGGCTGAAGGGGTAGGAGGAGGCCGGATTTTTTTTCTTTTAACAGCATGTGTGAATGTCCTGAAGGCTTATATACATGTTGTTAAATACATTTTTCTCAGCCTGATAGTCCAGAATTTATAGAAGTTTGTCACAAGTTGAGTTGGCGAATGTGTTTCAGTTCGAATTGGCGTTGTGCCCCTAATTCTTTCCCACATTGTGGGCAAAGAATGGGTAATTTGTTGTAGGAAGAAGAGGAATAGTGTACTAATATTGGTACCAGAAGAACGCGCCTCCGTAGGATGAAGAGGAATGTGGCGCGCTACGCCCCAGTTGGATCATGGAGAATCACATTTAGGTAGATATGGACACCAATTGCGTTCGAGAGCATCGTACTTTCTGGGCCATCAGGCACTTTCCTATCTTTCACCTACATGATAGGAATTTTTGGTGTGATAACACTTCTAAAAAATGCACCAATTCTGGAGATGGAATGGCCGGCTGAAGGGGTAGGAGGAGGCCGGATTTTTTTCTTTTAACAGCATGTGTGAATGTCCTGAAGGCTTATATACATGTTGTTAAATACATTTTTCTCAGCCTGATAGTCCAGAATATATAGAAGTTTGTCGCAAGTTGAGTCGGCGAATGTGTTTCAGTTCGAATTGGCGTTGTGCCCCTAATTCTTTCTCACATTGTGGGCAAAGAATGGGTAATTTGTTGTAGGAAGAAGAGGAATAGTGTACTAATATTGGTACCAGAAGAACGCGCCTCCGTAGGATGAAGAGGAATGTGGCGCGCTACGCCCCAGTCGGATCATGGAGAATCACATTTAGGTAGATATGGACACCAATTGCGTTCGAGAGCATCGTACTTTCTGGGCCATCAGGCACTTTCCTATCTTTCACCTACATGATAGAAATTTTTGGTGTGATAACACTTCTAAAAAATGCACCAATTCTGGAGATGGAATGGCCGGCTGAAGGGGTAGGAGGAGGCCGGATTTTTTTCTTTTAACAGCATGTGTGAATGTCCTGAAGGCTTATATACATGTTGTTAAATAAATTTTTCTCAGCCTGATAGTCCAGAATTTATAGAAGTTTGTCACAAGTTGAGTCGGCGAATGTGTTTCAGTTCGAATTGGCGTTGTGCCCATAATTCTTTCCCACATTGTGGGCAAAGAATGGGTAATTTGTTGTAGGAAGAAGAGGAATAGTGTACTAATATTGGTACCAGAAGAACGCGCCTCCGTAGGATGAAGAGGAATGTGGCGCGCTACGCCCCAGTCGGATCATGGAGAATCACATTTAGGTAGATATGGACACCAATTGCGTTCGAGAGCGTCGTACTTTCTGGGCCATCAGGCACTTTCCTATCTTTCACCTACATGATAGGAATTTTTGGTGTGATAACACTTCTAAAAAATGCACCAATTCTGGAGATGGAATGGCCGGCTGAAGGGGTAGGAGGAGGCCGGATTTTTTTCTTTTAACAGCATGTGTGAATGTCCTGAAGGCTTATATACATGTTGTTAAATACATTTTTCTCAGCCTGATAGTCCAGAATATATAGAAGTTTGTCGCAAGTTGAGTCGGCGAATGTGTTTCAGTTCGAATTGGCGTTGTGCCCCTAATTCTTTCTCACATTGTGGGCAAAGAATGGGTAATTTGTTGTAGGAAGAAGAGGAATAGTGTACTAATATTGGTACCAGAAGAACGCGCCTCCGTAGGATGAAGAGGAATGTGGCGCGCTACGCCCCAGTCGGATCATGGAGAATCACATTTAGGTAGATATGGACACCAATTGCGTTCGAGAGCGTCGTACTTTCTGGGCTATCAGGCACTTTCCTATCTTTCACCTACATGATAGAAATTTTTGGTGTGATAACACTTCTAAAAAATGCACCAATTCTGGAGATGGAATGGCCGGCTGAAGGGGTAGGAGGAGGCCGGATTTTTTTCTTTTAACAGCATGTGTGAATGTCCTGAAGGCTTATATACATGTTGTTAAATACATTTTTCTCAGCCTGATAGTCCAGAATTTATAGAAGTTTGTCACAAGTTGAGTCGGCGAATGTGTTTCAGTTCGAATTGGTGTTGTGCCCATAATTCTTTCCCACATTGTGGGCAAAGAATGGGTAATTTGTTGTAGGAAGAAGAGGAATAGTGTACTAATATTGGTACCAGAAGAACGCGCCTCCGTAGGATGAAGAGGAATGTGGCGCGCTACGCCCCAGTCGGATCATGGAGAATCACATTTAGGTAGATATGGACACCAATTGCGTTCGAGAGCGTCGTACTTTCTGGGCCATCAGGCACTTTCCTATCTTTCACCTACATGATAGGAATTTTTGGTGTGATAACACTTCTAAAAAATGCACCAATTCTGGAGATGGAATGGCCGGCTGAAGGGGTAGGAGGAGGCCGGATTTTTTTCTTTTAACAGCATGTGTGAATGTCCTGAAGGCTTATATACATGTTAAATAAATTTTTCTCAGCCTGATAGTCCAGAATATATAGAAGTTTGTCGCAAGTTGAGTCGGCGAATGTGTTTCAGTTCGAATTGGCGTTGTGCCCCTAATTCTTTCTCACATTGTGGGCAAAGAATGGGTAATTTGTTGTAGGAAGAAGAGGAATAGTGTACTAATATTGGTACCAGAAGAACGCGCCTCCGTAGGATGAAGAGGAATGTGGCGCGCTACGCCCCAGTCGGATCATGGAGAATCACATTTAGGTAGATATGGACACCAATTGCGTTCGAGAGCGTCGTACTTTCTGGGCTATCAGGCACTTTCCTATCTTTCACCTACATGATAGAAATTTTTGGTGTGATAACACTTCTAAAAAATGCACCAATTCTGGAGATGGAATGGCCGGCTGAAGGGGTAGGAGGAGGCCGGATTTTTTTCTTTTAACAGCATGTGTGAATGTCCTGAAGGCTTATATACATGTTGTTAAATACATTTTTCTCAGCCTGATAGTCCAGAATTTATAGAAGTTTGTCACAAGTTGAGTCGGCGAATGTGTTTCAGTTCGAATTGGCGTTGTGCCCCTAATTCTTTCCCACATTGTGGGCAAAGAATGGGTAATTTGTTGTAGGAAGAAGAGGAATAGTGTACTAATATTGGTACCAGAAGAACGCGCCTCCGTAGGATGAAGAGGAATGTGACGCGCTACGCCCCAGTCGGATCATGGAGAATCACATTTAGGTAGATATGGACACCAATTGCGTTCGAGAGCGTCGTACTTTCTGGGCCATCAGGCACTTTCCTATCTTTCACCTACATGATAGGAATTTTTGGTGTGATAACACTTCTAAAAAATGCACCAATTCTGGAGATGGAATGGCCGGCTGAAGGTGTAGGAGGAGGCCGGATTTTTTTCTTTTAACAGCATGTGTGAATGTCCTGAAGGCTTATATACATGTTGTTAAATACATTTTTCTCAGCCTGATAGTCCAGAATTTATAGAAGTTTGTCACAAGTTGAGTCGGCGAATGTGTTTCAGTTCGAATTGGCGTTGTGCCCCTAATTCTTTCCCACATTGTGGGCAAAGAATGGGTAATTTGTTGTAGGAAGAAGAGGAATAGTGTACTAATATTGGTACCAGAAGAACGCGCCTCCGTAGGATGAAGAGGAATGTGGCGCGCTACGCCCCAGTCGGATCATGGAGAATCACATTTAGGTAGATATGGACACTAATTGCGTTCGAGAGCGTCGTACTTTCTGGGCCATCAGGCACTATCCTATCTTTCACCTACAAGATAGGAATTTTTGATGTGATAACACTTCTAAAAAATGCACCAATTCTGGAGATGGAATGGCCGGCTGAAGGGGTAGGAGGAGGCCGGATTTTTTTCTTTTAACAGCATGTGTGAATGCCCTGAAGGCTTACATACATGTTGTTAAATACATTTTTCTCAGCCTGATAGTCCAGAATATATAGAAGTTTGTCGCACGTTGAGTCGGCAAATGTGTTTTAGTTCGAATTGGCGTTGTGCCCCTAATTCTTTCTCACATTGTGTGCAAAGAATGGGTAATTTCTTGTAGGAAGAAGAGGAATAGTATACTAATATTGGTACCAGAAGAACGCGCCTCCGTAGGATGAAGAGGAATGTGGCGCGCTACGCCCCAGTCGGATCATGGAGAATCACATTTAGGTAGATATGGACACCAATTGCGTTCGAGAGCGTCGTACTTTCTGGGCCATCAGGCACTTTCCTATCTTTCACCTACATGATAGGAATTTTTGGTGTGATAACACTTCTAAAAAATGCACCAATTCTGGAGATGGAATGGCCGGCTGAAGGAG
The DNA here is from genome assembly GCF_050947455.1 of Rhinoderma darwinii. NCBI lineage: Eukaryota > Metazoa > Chordata > Amphibia > Anura > Rhinodermatidae > Rhinoderma > Rhinoderma darwinii. The sequence goes on along the minus strand of NC_134688.1, from coordinate 148,438,428 downwards.
TAGGAGGAGGCCGGATTTTTTTCTTTTAACAGCATGTGTGAATGTCCTGAAGGCTTATATACATGTTGTTAAATACATTTTTCTCAGCCTGATAGTCCAGAATTTATAGAAGTTTGTCACAAGTTGAGTCGGCGAATGTGTTTCAGTTCGAATTGGCGTTGTGCCCCTAATTCTTTCCCACATTGTGGGCAAAGAATGGGTAATTTGTTGTAGGAAGAAGAGGAATAGTGTACTAATATTGGTACCAGAAGAACGCGCCTCCGTAGGATGAAGAGGAATGTGGCGCGCTACGCCCCAGTCGGATCATGGAGAATCACATTTAGGTAGATATGGACACCAATTGCGTTCGAGAGCGTCGTACTTTCTGGGCCATCAGGCACTTTCCTATCTTTCACCTACATGATAGGAATTTTTGGTGTGATAACACTTCTAAAAAATGCACCAATTCTGGAGATGGAATGGCCGGCTGAAGGGGTAGGAGGAGGCCGGATTTTTTTCTTTTAACAGCATGTGTGAATGTCCTGAAGGCTTATATACATGTTGTTAAATACATTTTTCTCAGCCTGATAGTCCAGAATTTATAGAAGTTTGTCACAAGTTGAGTCGGCGAATGTGTTTCAGTTCGAATTGGCGTTGTGCCCCTAATTCTTTCCCACATTGTGGGCAAAGAATGGGTAATTTGTTGTAGGAAGAAGAGGAATAGTGTACTAATATTGGTACCAGAAGAACGCGCCTCCGTAGGATGAAGAGGAATGTGGCACGCTACGCCCCAGTCGGATCATGGAGAATCACATTTAGGTAGATATGGACACCAATTGCGTTCGAGAGCGTCGTACTTTCTGGGCCATCAGGCACTTTCCTATCTTTCACCTACATGATAGGAATTTTTGGTGTGATAACACTTTTAAAAAATGCACCAATTCTGGAGATGGAATGGCCGGCTGAAGGGGTAGGAGGAGGCCGGATTTTTTTCTTTTAACAGCATGTGTGAATGTCCTGAAGGCTTATATACATGTTGTTAAATACATTTTTCTCAGCCTGATAGTCCAGAATTTATAGAAGTTTGTCACAAGTTGAGTCGGCGAATGTGTTTCAGTTCGAATTGGCGTTGTGCCCCTAATTCTTTCTCACATTGTGGGCAAAGAATGGGTAATTTGTTGTAGGAAGAAGAGGAATAGTGTACTAATATTGGTACCAGAAGAACGCGCCTCCGTAGGATGAAGAGGAATGTGGCGCGCTACGCCCCAGTCGGATCATGGAGAATCACATTTAGGTAGATATGGACACCAATTGCGTTCGAGAGCGTCGTACTTTCTGGGCCATCAGGCACTTTCTTATCTTTCACCTACGTGATAGGAATTTTTGGTGTGATAACACTTCTAAAAAATGCACCAATTCTGGAGATGGAATGGCCGGCTGAAGGGGTAGGAGGAGGCCGGATTTTTTTCTTTTAACAGCATGTGTGATTGTCCTGAAGGCTTATATACATGTTGTTAAATACATTTTTCTCAGCCTGATAGTCCAGAATTTATAGAAGTTTGTCACAAGTTGAGTCGGCGAATGTGTTTCAGTTCGAATTGGCGTTGTGCCCCTAATTCTTTCCCACATTGTGGGCAAAGAATGGGTAATTTGTTGTAGGAAGAAGAGGAATAGTGTACTAATATTGGTACCAGAAGAACGCGCCTCCGTAGGATGAAGAGGAATGTGGCACGCTACGCCCCAGTTGGATCATGGAGAATCACATTTAGGTAGATATGGACACCAATTGCGTTCGAGAGCGTCGTACTTTCTGGGCCATCAGGCACTTTCCTATCTTTCACCTACATGATAGGAATTTTTGGTGTGATAACACTTCTAAAAAATGCACCAATTCTGGAGATGGAATGGCCGGCTGAAGGGGTAGGAGGAGGCCGGATTTTTTTCTTTTAACAGCATGTGTGAATGTCCTGAAGGCTTATATACATGTTGTTAAATACATTTTTCTCAGCCTGATAGTCCAGAATATATAGAAGTTTGTCGCAAGTTGAGTCGGCGAATGTGTTTCAGTTCGAATTGGCGTTGTGCCCCTAATTCTTTCTCACATTGTGGGCAAAGAATGGGTAATTTGTTGTAGGAAGAAGAGGAATAGTGTACTAATATTGGTACCAGAAGAACGCGCCTCCGTAGGATGAAGAGGAATGTGGCGCGCTACGCCCCAGTCGGATCATGGAGAATCACATTTAGGTAGATATGGACACCAATTGCGTTCGAGAGCATCGTACTTTCTGGGCCATCAGGCACTTTCCTATCTTTCACCTACATGATAGAAATTTTTGGTGTGATAACACTTCTAAAAAATGCACCAATTCTGGAGATGGAATGGCCGGCTGAAGGGGTAGGAGGAGGCCGGATTTTTTTCTTTTAACAGCATGTGTGAATGTCCTGAAGGCTTATATACATGTTGTTAAATACATTTTTCTCAGCCTGATAGTCCAGAATTTATAGAAGTTTGTCACAAGTTGAGTCGGCGAATGTGTTTCAGTTCGAATTGGCGTTGTGCCCCTAATTCTTTCCCACATTGTGGGCAAAGAATGGGTAATTTGTTGTAGGAAGAAGAGGAATAGTGTACTAATATTGGTACCAGAAGAACGCGCCTCCGTAGGATGAAGAGGAATGTGGCGCGCTACGCCCCAGTCGGATCATGGAGAATCACATTTAGGTAGATATGGACACCAATTGCGTTCGAGAGCGTCGTACTTTCTGGGCCATCAGGCACTTTCCTATCTTTCACCTACATGATAGGAATTTTTGGTGTGATAACACTTCTAAAAAATGCACCAATTCTGGAGATGGAATGGCCGGCTGAAGGGGTAGGAGGAGGCCGGATTTTTTTCTTTTAACAGCATGTGTGAATGTCCTGAAGGCTTATATACATGTTGTTAAATAAATTTTTCTCAGCCTGATAGTCCAGAATATATAGAAGTTTGTCGCAAGTTGAGTCGGCGAATGTGTTTCAGTTCGAATTGGCGTTGTGCCCCTAATTCTTTCTCACATTGTGGGCAAAGAATGGGTAATTTGTTGTAGGAAGAAGAGGAATAGTGTACTAATATTGGTACCAGAAGAACGCGCCTCCGTAGGATGAAGAGGAATGTGGCGCGCTACGCCACAGTCGGATCATGGAGAATCACATTTAGGTAGATATGGACACCAATTGCGTTCGAGAGCGTCGTACTTTCTGGGCTATCAGGCACTTTCCTATCTTTCACCTACATGATAGAAATTTTTGGTGTGATAACACTTCTAAAAAATGCACCAATTCTGGAGATGGAATGGCCGGCTGAAGGGGTAGGAGGAGGCCGGATTTTTTTCTTTTAACAGCATGTGTGAATGTCCTGAAGGCTTATATACATGTTGTTAAATACATTTTTCTCAGCCTGATAGTCCAGAATTTATAGAAGTTTGTCACAAGTTGAGTCGGCGAATGTGTTTCAGTTCGAATTGGCGTTGTGCCCCTAATTCTTTCCCACATTGTGGGCAAAGAATGGGTAATTTGTTGTAGGAAGAAGAGGAATAGTGTACTAATATTGGTACCAGAAGAACGCGCCTCCGTAGGATGAAGAGGAATGTGGCGCGCTACGCCCCAGTCGGATCATGGAGAATCACATTTAGGTAGATATGGACACCAATTGCGTTCGAGAGCGTCGTACTTTCTGGGCCATCAGGCACTTTCCTATCTTTCACCTACATGATAGGAATTTTTGGTGTGATAACACTTCTAAAAAATGCACCAATTCTGGAGATGGAATGGCCGGCTGAAGGTGTAGGAGGAGGCCGGATTTTTTTCTTTTAACAGCATGTGTGAATGTCCTGAAGGCTTATATACATGTTGTTAAATACATTTTTCTCAGCCTGATAGTCCAGAATTTATAGAAGTTTGTCACAAGTTGAGTCGGCGAATGTGTTTCAGTTCGAATTGGCGTTGTGCCCCTAATTCTTTCCCACATTGTGGGCAAAGAATGGGTAATTTGTTGTAGGAAGAAGAGGAATAGTGTACTAATATTGGTACCAGAAGAACGCGCCTCCGTAGGATGAAGAGGAATGTGGCGCGCTACGCCCCAGTCGGATCATGGAGAATCACATTTAGGTAGATATGGACACCAATTGCGTTCGAGAGCGTCGTACTTTCTGGGCCATCAGGCACTTTCCTATCTTTCACCTACATGATAGGAATTTTTGGTGTGATAACACTTCTAAAAAATGCACCAATTCTGGAGATGGAATGGCCGGCTGAAGGGGTAGGAGGAGGCCGGATTTTTTTCTTTTAACAGCATGTGTGAATGTCCTGAAGGCTTATATACATGTTGTTAAATACATTTTTCTCAGCCTGATAGTCCAGAATATATAGAAGTTTGTCGCAAGTTGAGTCGGCGAATGTGTTTCAGTTTGAATTGGCGTTGTGCCCCTAATTCTTTCTCACATTGTGGGCAAAGAATGGGTAATTTGTTGTAGGAAGAAGAGGAATAGTGTACTAATATTGGTACCAGAAGAACGCGCCTCCGTAGGATGAAGAGGAATGTGGCGCGCTACGCCCCAGTCGGATCATGGAGAATCACATTTAGGTAGATATGGACACTAATTGCGTTCGAGAGCGTCGTACTTTCTGGGCCATCAGGCACTATCCTATCTTTCACCTACAAGATAGGAATTTTTGATGTGATAACACTTCTAAAAAATGCACCAATTCTGGAGATGGAATGGCCGGCTGAAGGGGTAGGAGGAGGCCGGATTTTTTTCTTTTAACAGCATGTGTGAATGCCCTGAAGGCTTACATACATGTTGTTAAATAAATTTTTCTCAGCCTGATAGTCCAGAATATATAGAAGTTTGTCGCACGTTGAGTCGGCAAATGTGTTTTAGTTCGAATTGGCGTTGTGCCCCTAATTCTTTCTCACATTGTGTGCAAAGAATGGGTAATTTCTTGTAGGAAGAAGAGGAATAGTATACTAATATTGGTACCAGAAGAACGCGCCTCCGTAGGATGAAGAGGAATGTGGCGCGCTACGCCCCAGTCGGATCATGGAGAATCACATTTAGGTAGATATGGACACCAATTGCGTTCGAGAGCGTCGTACTTTCTGGGCCATCAGGCACTTTCCTATCTTTCACCTACATGATAGGAATTTTTGGTGTGATAACACTTCTAAAAAATGCACCAATTCTGGAGATGGAATGGCCGGCTGAAGGGGTAGGAGGAGGCCGGATTTTTTTCTTTTAACAGCATGTGTGAATGTCCTGAAGGCTTATATACATGTTGTTAAATACATTTTTCTCAGCCTGATAGTCCAGAATTTATAGAAGTTTGTCACAAGTTGAGTCGGCGAATGTGTTTCAGTTCGAATTGGCGTTGTGCCCCTAATTCTTTCCCACATTGTGGGCAAAGAATGGGTAATTTGTTGTAGGAAGAAGAGGAATAGTGTACTAATATTGGTACCAGAAGAACGCGCCTCCGTAGGATGAAGAGGAATGTGGCACGCTACGCCCCAGTCGGATCATGGAGAATCACATTTAGGTAGATATGGACACCAATTGCGTTCGAGAGCGTCGTACTTTCTGGGCCATCAGGCACTTTCCTATCTTTCACCTACATGATAGGAATTTTTGGTGTGATAACACTTTTAAAAAATGCACCAATTCTGGAGATGGAATGGCCGGCTGAAGGGGTAGGAGGAGGCCGGATTTTTTTCTTTTAACAGCATGTGTGAATGTCCTGAAGGCTTATATACATGTTGTTAAATACATTTTTCTCAGCCTGATAGTCCAGAATTTATAGAAGTTTGTCACAAGTTGAGTCGGCGAATGTGTTTCAGTTCGAATTGGCGTTGTGCCCCTAATTCTTTCTCACATTGTGGGCAAAGAATGGGTAATTTGTTGTAGGAAGAAGAGGAATAGTGTACTAATATTGGTACCAGAAGAACGCGCCTCCGTAGGATGAAGAGGAATGTGGCGCGCTACGCCCCAGTCGGATCATGGAGAATCACATTTAGGTAGATATGGACACCAATTGCGTTCGAGAGCGTCGTACTTTCTGGGCCATCAGGCACTTTCTTATCTTTCACCTACGTGATAGGAATTTTTGGTGTGATAACACTTCTAAAAAATGCACCAATTCTGGAGATGGAATGGCCGGCTGAAGGGGTAGGAGGAGGCTGGATTTTTTTCTTTTAACAGCATGTGTGAATGTCCTGAAGGCTTATATACATGTTGTTAAATACATTTTTCTCAGCCTGATAGTCCAGAATTTATAGAAGTTTGTCACAAGTTGAGTCGGCGAATGTGTTTCAGTTCGAATTGGCGTTGTGTCCCTAATTCTTTCCCACATTGTGGGCAAAGAATGGGTAATTTGTTGTAGGAAGAAGAGGAATAGTGTACTAATATTGGTACCAGAAGAACGCGCCTCCGTAGGATGAAGAGGAATGTGGCGCGCTACGCCCCAGTCGGATCATGGAGAATCACATTTAGGTAGATATGGACACCAATTGCGTTCGAGAGCGTCGTACTTTCTGGGCCATCAGGCACTTTCCTATCTTTCACCTACATGATAGGAATTTTTGGTGTGATAACACTTCTAAAAAATGCACCAATTCTGGAGATGGAATGGCCGGCTGAAGTAGTAGGAGGAGGCCGGATTTTTTTCTTTTAACAGCATGTGTGAATGTCCTGAAGGCTTATATACATGTTGTTAAATACATTTTTCTCAGCCTGATAGTCCAGAATTTATAGAAGTTTGTCACAAGTTGAGTCGGCGAATGTGTTTCAGTTCGAATTGGCGTTGTGCCCCTAATTCTTTCCCACATTGTGGGCAAAGAATGGGTAATTTGTTGTAGGAAGAAGAGGAATAGTGTACTAATATTGGTACCAGAAGAACGCGCCTCCGTAGGATGAAGAGGAATGTGGCGCGCTACGCCCCAGTCGGATGATGGAGAATCACATTTAGGTAGATATGGACACCAATTGCGTTCGAGAGCGTCGTACTTTCTGGGCCATCAGGCACTTTCCTATCTTTCACCTACATGATAGGAATTTTTGGTGTGATAACACTTCTAAAAAATGCACCAATTCTGGAGATGGAATGGCCGGCTGAAGGAGTAGGAGGAGGCCGGATTTTTTTATTTTAACAGCATGTGTGAATGTCCTGAAGGCTTATATACATGTTGTTAAATACATTTTTCTCAGCCTGATAGTCCAGAATTTATAGAAGTTTGTCACAAGTTGAGTCGGCGAATGTGTTTCAGTTCGAATTGGCGTTGTGCCCCTAATTCTTTCCCACATTGTGGGCAAAGAATGGGTAATTTGTTGTAGGAAGAAGAGGAATAGTGTACTAATATTGGTACCAGAAGAACGCGCCTCCGTAGGATGAAGAGGAATGTGGCGCGCTACGCCCCAGTCGGTTCATGGAGAATCACATTTAGGTAGATATGGACACCAATTGCGTTCGAGAGCGTCGTACTTTCTGGGCCATCAGGCACTTTCCTATCTTTCACCTACATGATAGGAATTTTTGGTGTGATAACACTTCTAAAAAATGCACCAATTCTGGAGATGGAATGGCCGGCTGAAGGGGTAGGAGGAGGCCGGATTTTTTTCTTTTAACAGCATGTGTGAATGTCCTGAAGGCTTATATACATGTTGTTAAATACATTTTTCTCAGCCTGATAGTCCAGAATATATAGAAGTTTGTCGCAAGTTGAGTCGGCGAATGTGTTTCAGTTTGAATTGGCGTTGTGCCCCTAATTCTTTCTCACATTGTGGGCAAAGAATGGGTAATTTGTTGTAGGAAGAAGAGGAATAGTGTACTAATATTGGTACCAGAAGAACGCGCCTCCGTAGGATGAAGAGGAATGTGGCGCGCTACGCCCCAGTCGGATCATGGAGAATCACATTTAGGTAGATATGGACACTAATTGCGTTCGAGAGCGTCGTACTTTCTGGGCCATCAGGCACTATCCTATCTTTCACCTACAAGATAGGAATTTTTGATGTGATAACACTTCTAAAAAATGCACCAATTCTGGAGATGGAATGGCCGGCTGAAGGGGTAGGAGGAGGCCGGATTTTTTTCTTTTAACAGCATGTGTGAATGCCCTGAAGGCTTACATACATGTTGTTAAATACATTTTTCTCAGCCTGATAGTCCAGAATATATAGAAGTTTGTCGCACGTTGAGTCGGCAAATGTGTTTTAGTTCGAATTGGCGTTGTGCCCCTAATTCTTTCTCACATTGTGGGCAAAGAATGGGTAATTTCTTGTAGGAAGAAGAGGAATAGTATACTAATATTGGTACCAGAAGAACGCGCCTCCGTAGGATGAAGAGGAATGTGGCGCGCTACGCCCCAGTCGGATCATGGAGAATCACATTTAGGTAGATATGGACACCAATTGCGTTCGAGAGCGTCGTACTTTCTGGGCCATCAGGCACTTTCCTATCTTTCACCTACATGATAGGAATTTTTGGTGTGATAACACTTCTAAAAAATGCACCAATTCTGGAGATGGAATGGCCGGCTGAAGGGGTAGGAGGAGGCCGGATTTTTTTCTTTTAACAGCATGTGTGAATGTCCTGAAGGCTTATATACATGTTGTTAAATACATTTTTCTCAGCCTGATAGTCCAGAATTTATAGAAGTTTGTCACAAGTTGAGTTGGCGAATGTGTTTCAGTTCGAATTGGCGTTGTGCCCCTAATTCTTTCCCACATTGTGGGCAAAGAATGGGTAATTTGTTGTAGGAAGAAGAGGAATAGTGTACTAATATTGGTACCAGAAGAACGCGCCTCCGTAGGATGAAGAGGAATGTGGCGCGCTACGCCCCAGTCGGATCATGGAGAATCACATTTAGGTAGATATGGACACCAATTGCGTTCGAGAGCGTCGTACTTTCTGGGCCATCAGGCACTTTCCTATCTTTCACCTACATGATAGGAATTTTTGGTGTGATAACACTTCTAAAAAATGCACCAATTCTGGAGATGGAATGGCCGGCTGAAGGAGTAGGAGGAGGCCGGATTTTTTTCTTTTAACAGCATGTGTGAATGTCCTGAAGGCTTATATACATGTTGTTAAATACATTTTTCTCAGCCTGATAGTCCAGAATTTATAGAAGTTTGTCACAAGTTGAGTCGGCGAATGTGTTTCAGTTCGAATTGGCGTTGTGCCCCTAATTCTTTCCCACATTGTGGGCAAAGAATGGGTAATTTGTTGTAGGAAGAAGAGGAATAGTGTACTAATATTGGTACCAGAAGAACGCGCCTCCGTAGGATGAAGAGGAATGTGGCGCGCTACGCCCCAGTCGGATCATGGAGAATCACATTTAGGTAGATATGGACACTAATTGCGTTCGAGAGCGTCGTACTTTCTGGGCCATCAGGCACTATCCTATCTTTCACCTACAAGATAGGAATTTTTGATGTGATAACACTTCTAAAAAATGCACCAATTCTGGAGATGGAATGGCCGGCTGAAGGGGTAGGAGGAGGCCGGATTTTTTTCTTTTAACAGCATGTGTGAATGCCCTGAAGGCTTATATACATGTTGTTAAATACATTTTTCTCAGCCTGATAGTCCAGAATATATAGAAGTTTGTCGCAAGTTGAGTCGGCGAATGTGTTTCAGTTTGAATTGGCGTTGTGCCCCTAATTCTTTCTCACATTGTGGGCAAAGAATGGGTAATTTGTTGTAGGAAGAAGAGGAATAGTGTACTAATATTGGTACCAGAAGAACGCGCCTCCGTAGGATGAAGAGGAATGTGGCGCGCTACGCCCCAGTCGGATCATGGAGAATCACATTTAGGTAGATATGGACACTAATTGCGTTCGAGAGCGTCGTACTTTCTGGGCCATCAGGCACTATCCTATCTTTCACCTACAAGATAGGAATTTTTGATGTGATAACACTTCTAAAAAATGCACCAATTCTGGAGATGGAATGGCCGGCTGAAGGGGTAGGAGGAGGCCGGATTTTTTTCTTTTAACAGCATGTGTGAATGCCCTGAAGGCTTACATACATGTTGTTAAATACATTTTTCTCAGCCTGATAGTCCAGAATATATAGAAGTTTGTCGCACGTTGAGTCGGCAAATGTGTTTTAGTTCGAATTGGCGTTGTGCCCCTAATTCTTTCTCACATTGTGGGCAAAGAATGGGTAATTTCTTGTAGGAAGAAGAGGAATAGTATACTAATATTGGTACCAGAAGAACGCGCCTCCGTAGGATGAAGAGGAATGTGGCGCGCTACGCCCCAGTCGGATCATGGAGAATCACATTTAGGTAGATATGGACACCAATTGCGTTCGAGAGCGTCGTACTTTCTGGGCCATCAGGCACTTTCCTATCTTTCACCTACATGATAGGAATTTTTGGTGTGATAACACTTCTAAAAAATGCACCAATTCTGGAGATGGAATGGCCGGCTGAAGGGGTAGGAGGAGGCCGGATTTTTTTCTTTTAACAGCATGTGTGAATGTCCTGAAGGCTTATATACATGTTGTTAAATACATTTTTCTCAGCCTGATAGTCCAGAATTTATAGAAGTTTGTCACAAGTTGAGTTGGCGAATGTGTTTCAGTTCGAATTGGCGTTGTGCCCCTAATTCTTTCCCACATTGTGGGCAAAGAATGGGTAATTTGTTGTAGGAAGAAGAGGAATAGTGTACTAATATTGGTACCAGAAGAACGCGCCTCCGTAGGATGAAGAGGAATGTGGCGCGCTACGCCCCAGTCGGATCATGGAGAATCACATTTAGGTAGATATGGACACCAATTGCGTTCGAGAGCGTCGTACTTTCTGGGCCATCAGGCACTTTCCTATCTTTCACCTACATGATAGGAATTTTTGGTGTGATAACACTTCTAAAAAATGCACCAATTCTGGAGATGGAATGGCCGGCTGAAGGAGTAGGAGGAGGCCGGATTTTTTTCTTTTAACAGCATGTGTGAATGTCCTGAAGGCTTATATACATGTTGTTAAATACATTTTTCTCAGCCTGATAGTCCAGAATTTATAGAAGTTTGTCACAAGTTGAGTCGGCGAATGTGTTTCAGTTCGAATTGGCGTTGTGCCCCTAATTCTTTCCCACATTGTGGGCAAAGAATGGGTAATTTGTTGTAGGAAGAAGAGGAATAGTGTACTAATATTGGTACCAGAAGAACGCGCCTCCGTAGGATGAAGAGGAATGTGGCGCGCTACGCCCCAGTCGGATCATGGAGAATCACATTTAGGTAGATATGGACACCAATTGCGTTCGAGAGCGTCGTACTTTCTGGGCCATCAGGCACTTTCCTATCTTTCACCTACATGATAGGAATTTTTGGTGTGATAACACTTCTAAAAAATGCACCAATTCTGGAGATGGAATGGCCGGCTGAAGGAGTAGGAGGAGGCCGGATTTTTTTATTTTAACAGCATGTGTGAATGTCCTGAAGGCTTATATACATGTTGTTAAATACATTTTTCTCAGCCTGATAGTCCAGAATTTATAGAAGTTTGTCACAAGTTGAGTCGGCGAATGTGTTTCAGTTCGAATTGGCGTTGTGCCCCTAATTCTTTCCCACATTGTGGGCAAAGAATGGGTAATTTGTTGTAGGAAGAAGAGGAATAGTGTACTAATATTGGTACCAGAAGAACGCGCCTCCGTAGGATGAAGAGGAATGTGGCGCGCTACGCCCCAGTCGGATCATGGAGAATCACATTTAGGTAGATATGGACACTAATTGCGTTCGAGAGCGTCGTACTTTCTGGGCCATCAGGCACTATCCTATCTTTCACCTACAAGATAGGAATTTTTGATGTGATAACACTTCTAAAAAATGCACCAATTCTGGAGATGGAATGGCCGGCTGAAGGGGTAGGAGGAGGCCGGATTTTTTTCTTTTAACAGCATGTGTGAATGCCCTGAAGGCTTACATACATGTTGTTAAATACATTTTTCTCAGCCTGATAGTCCAGAATATATAGAAGTTTGTCGCACGTTGAGTCGGCAAATGTGTTTTAGTTCGAATTGGCGTTGTGCCCCTAATTCTTTCTCACATTGTGGGCAAAGAATGGGTAATTTCTTGTAGGAAGAAGAGGAATAGTATACTAATATTGGTACCAGAAGAACGCGCCTCCGTAGGATGAAGAGGAATGTGGCGCGCTACGCCCCAGTCGGATCATGGAGAATCACATTTAGGTAGATATGGACACCAATTGCGTTCGAGAGCGTCGTACTTTCTGGGCCATCAGGCACTTTCCTATCTTTCACCTACATGATAGGAATTTTTGGTGTGATAACACTTCTAAAAAATGCACCAATTCTGGAGATGGAATGGCCGGCTGAAGGGGTAGGAGGAGGCCGGATTTTTTTCTTTTAACAGCATGCGTGAATGTCCTGAAGGCTTATATACATGTTGTTAAATACATTTTTCTCAGCCTGATAGTCCAGAATTTATAGAAGTTTGTCACAAGTTGAGTTGGCGAATGTGTTTCAGTTCGAATTGGCGTTGTGCCCCTAATTCTTTCCCACATTGTGGGCAAAGAATGGGTAATTTGTTGTAGGAAGAAGAGGAATAGTGTACTAATATTGGTACCAGAAGAACGCGCCTCCGTAGGATGAAGAGGAATGTGGCGCGCTACGCCCCAGTCGGATCATGGAGAATCACATTTAGGTAGATATGGACACCAATTGCGTTCGAGAGCATCGTACTTTCTGGGCCATCAGGCACTTTCCTATCTTTCACCTACATGATAGGAATTTTTGGTGTGATAACACTTCTAAAAAATGCACCAATTCTGGAGATGGAATGGCCGGCTGAAGGTGTAGGAGGAGGCCGGATTTTTTTCTTTTAACAGCATGTGTGAATGTCCTGAAGGCTTATATACATGTTGTTAAATACATTTTTCTCAGCCTGATAGTCCAGAATTTATAGAAGTTTGTCACAAGTTGAGTCGGCGAATGTGTTTCAGTTCGAATTGGCGTTGTGCCCCTAATTATTTCCCACATTGTGGGCAAAGAATGGGTAATTTGTTGTAGGAAGAAGAGGAATAGTGTACTAATATTGGTACCAGAAGAACGCGCCTCCGTAGGATGAAGAGGAATGTGGCGCGCTACGCCCCAGTCGGATCATGGAGAATCACATTTAGGTAGATATGGACACCAATTGCGTTCGAGAGCGTCGTACTTTCTGGGCCATCAGGCACTTTCCTATCTTTCACCTACATGATAGGAATTTTTGGTGTGATAACACTTCTAAAAAATGCACCAATTCTGGAGATGGAATGGCCGGCTGAAGGGGTAGGAGGAGGCCGGATTTTTTTCTTTTAACAGCATGTGTGAATGTCCTGAAGGCTTATATACATGTTGTTAAATACATTTTTCTCAGCCTGATAGTCCAGAATATATAGAAGTTTGTCGCAAGTTGAGTCGGCGAATGTGTTTCAGTTTGAATTGGCGTTGTGCCCCTTATTCTTTCTCACATTGTGGGCAAAGAATGGGTAATTTGTTGTAGGAAGAAGAGGAATAGTGTACTAATATTGGTACCAGAAGAACGCGCCTCCGTAGGATGAAGAGGAATGTGGCGCGCTACGCCCCAGTCGGATCATGGAGAATCACATTTAGGTAGATATGGACACTAATTGCGTTCGAGAGCGTCGTACTTTCTGGGCCATCAGGCACTATCCTATCTTTCACCTACAAGATAGGAATTTTTGATGTGATAACACTTCTAAAAAATGCACCAATTCTGGAGATGGAATGGCCGGCTGAAGGGGTAGGAGGAGGCCGGATTTTTTTCTTTTAACAGCATGTGTGAATGCCCTGAAGGCTTACATACATGTTGTTAAATACATTTTTCTCAGCCTGATAGTCCAGAATATATAGAAGTTTGTCGCACGTTGAGTCGGCAAATGTGTTTTAGTTCGAATTGGCGTTTTGCCCCTAATTCTTTCTCACATTGTGTGCAAAGAATGGGTAATTTCTTGTAGGAAGAAGAGGAATAGTATACTAATATTGGTACCAGAAGAACGCGCCTCCGTAGGATGAAGAGGAATGTGGCGCGCTACGCCCCAGTCGGATCATGGAGAATCACATTTAGGTAGATATGGACACCAATTGCGTTCGAGAGCGTCGTACTTTCTGGGCCATCAGGCACTTTCCTATCTTTCACCTACATGATAGGAATTTTTGGTGTGATAACACTTCTAAAAAATGCACCAATTCTGGAGATGGAATGGCCGGCTGAAGGAGTAGGAGGAGGCCGGATTTTTTTCTTTTAACAGCATGTGTGAATGTCCTGAAGGCTTATATACATGTTGTTAAATACATTTTTCTCAGCCTGATAGTCCAGAATTTATAGAAGTTTGTCACAAGTTGAGTCGGCGAATGTGTTTCAGTTCGAATTGGCGTTGTGCCCCTAATTCTTTCCCACATTGTGGGCAAAGAATGGGTAATTTGTTGTAGGAAGAAGAGGAATAGTGTACTAATATTGGTACCAGAAGAACGCGCCTCCGTAGGATGAAGAGGAATGTGGCGCGCTACGCCCCAGTCGGATCATGGAGAATCACATTTAGGTAGATATGGACACCAATTGCGTTCGAGAGCGTCGTACTTTCTGGGCCATCAGGCACTTTCCTATCTTTCACCTACATGATAGGAATTTTTGGTGTGATAACACTTCTAAAAAATGCACCAATTCTGGAGATGGAATGGCCGGCTGAAGGAGTAGGAGGAGGCCGGATTTTTTTATTTTAACAGCATGTGTGAATGTCCTGAAGGCTTATATACATGTTGTTAAATACATTTTTCTCAGCCTGATAGTCCAGAATTTATAGAAGTTTGTCACAAGTTGAGTCGGCGAATGTGTTTCAGTTCGAATTGGTGTTGTGCCCCTAATTCTTTCCCACATTGTGGGCAAAGAATGGGTAATTTGTGGTAGGAAGAAGAGGAATAGTGTACTAATATTGGTACCAGAAGAACGCGCCTCCGTAGGATGAAGAGGAATGTGGCGCGCTACGCCCCAGTCGGTTCATGGAGAATCACATTTAGGTAGATATGGACACCAATTGCGTTCGAGAGCGTCGTACTTTCTGGGCCATCAGGCACTTTCCTATCTTTCACCTACATGATAGGAATTTTTGGTGTGATAACACTTCTAAAAAATGCACCAATTCTGGAGATGGAATGGCCGGCTGAAGGGGTAGGAGGAGGCCGGATTTTTTTCTTTTAACAGCATGTGTGAATGTCCTGAAGGCTTATATACATGTTGTTAAATACATTTTTCTCAGCCTGATAGTCCAGAATATATAGAAGTTTGTCGCAAGTTGAGTCGGCGAATGTGTTTCAGTTTGAATTGGCGTTGTGCCCCTAATTCTTTCTCACATTGTGGGCAAAGAATGGGTAATTTGTTGTAGGAAGAAGAGGAATAGTGTACTAATATTGGTACCAGAAGAACGCGCCTCCGTAGGATGAAGAGGAATGTGGCGCGCTACGCCCCAGTCGGATCATGGAGAATCACATTTAGGTGGATATGGACACTAATTGCGTTCGAGAGCGTCGTACTTTCTGGGCCATCAGGCACTATCCTATCTTTCACCTACAAGATAGGAATTTTTGATGTGATAACACTTCTAAAAAATGCACCAATTCTGGAGATGGAATGGCCGGCTGAAGGGGTAGGAGGAGGCCGGATTTTTTTCTTTTAACAGCATGTGTGAATGCCCTGAAGGCTTACATACATGTTGTTAAATACATTTTTCTCAGCCTGATAGTCCAGAATATATAGAAGTTTGTCGCACGTTGAGTCGGCAAATGTGTTTTAGTTCGAATTGGCGTTGTGCCCCTAATTCTTTCTCACATTGTGGGCAAAGAATGGGTAATTTCTTGTAGGAAGAAGAGGAATAGTATACTAATATTGGTACCAGAAGAACGCGCCTCCGTAGGATGAAGAGGAATGTGGCGCGCTACGCCCCAGTCGGATCATGGAGAATCACATTTAGGTAGATATGGACACCAATTGCGTTCGAGAGCGTCGTACTTTCTGGGCCATCAGGCACTTTCCTATCTTTCACCTACATGATAGGAATTTTTGGTGTGATAACACTTCTAAAAAATGCACCAATTCTGGAGATGGAATGGCCGGCTGAAGGGGTAGGAGGAGGCCGGATTTTTTTTCTTTTAACAGCATGTGTGAATGTCCTGAAGGCTTATATACATGTTGTTAAATACATTTTTCTCAGCCTGATAGTCCAGAATTTATAGAAGTTTGTCACAAGTTGAGTTGGCGAATGTGTTTCAGTTCGAATTGGCGTTGTGCCCCTAATTCTTTCCCACATTGTGGGCAAAGAATGGGTAATTTGTTGTAGGAAGAAGAGGAATAGTGTACTAATATTGGTACCAGAAGAACGCGCCTCCGTAGGATGAAGAGGAATGTGGCGCGCTACGCCCCAGTTGGATCATGGAGAATCACATTTAGGTAGATATGGACACCAATTGCGTTCGAGAGCATCGTACTTTCTGGGCCATCAGGCACTTTCCTATCTTTCACCTACATGATAGGAATTTTTGGTGTGATAACACTTCTAAAAAATGCACCAATTCTGGAGATGGAATGGCCGGCTGAAGGGGTAGGAGGAGGCCGGATTTTTTTCTTTTAACAGCATGTGTGAATGTCCTGAAGGCTTATATACATGTTGTTAAATACATTTTTCTCAGCCTGATAGTCCAGAATATATAGAAGTTTGTCGCAAGTTGAGTCGGCGAATGTGTTTCAGTTCGAATTGGCGTTGTGCCCCTAATTCTTTCTCACATTGTGGGCAAAGAATGGGTAATTTGTTGTAGGAAGAAGAGGAATAGTGTACTAATATTGGTACCAGAAGAACGCGCCTCCGTAGGATGAAGAGGAATGTGGCGCGCTACGCCCCAGTCGGATCATGGAGAATCACATTTAGGTAGATATGGACACCAATTGCGTTCGAGAGCATCGTACTTTCTGGGCCATCAGGCACTTTCCTATCTTTCACCTACATGATAGAAATTTTTGGTGTGATAACACTTCTAAAAAATGCACCAATTCTGGAGATGGAATGGCCGGCTGAAGGGGTAGGAGGAGGCCGGATTTTTTTCTTTTAACAGCATGTGTGAATGTCCTGAAGGCTTATATACATGTTGTTAAATACATTTTTCTCAGCCTGATAGTCCAGAATTTATAGAAGTTTGTCACAAGTTGAGTCGGCGAATGTGTTTCAGTTCGAATTGGCGTTGTGCCCATAATTCTTTCCCACATTGTGGGCAAAGAATGGGTAATTTGTTGTAGGAAGAAGAGGAATAGTGTACTAATATTGGTACCAGAAGAACGCGCCTCCGTAGGATGAAGAGGAATGTGGCGCGCTACGCCCCAGTCGGATCATGGAGAATCACATTTAGGTAGATATGGACACCAATTGCGTTCGAGAGCGTCGTACTTTCTGGGCCATCAGGCACTTTCCTATCTTTCACCTACATGATAGGAATTTTTGGTGTGATAACACTTCTAAAAAATGCACCAATTCTGGAGATGGAATGGCCGGCTGAAGGGGTAGGAGGAGGCCGGATTTTTTTCTTTTAACAGCATGTGTGAATGTCCTGAAGGCTTATATACATGTTGTTAAATACATTTTTCTCAGCCTGATAGTCCAGAATATATAGAAGTTTGTCGCAAGTTGAGTCGGCGAATGTGTTTCAGTTCGAATTGGCGTTGTGCCCCTAATTCTTTCTCACATTGTGGGCAAAGAATGGGTAATTTGTTGTAGGAAGAAGAGGAATAGTGTACTAATATTGGTACCAGAAGAACGCGCCTCCGTAGGATGAAGAGGAATGTGGCGCGCTACGCCCCAGTCGGATCATGGAGAATCACATTTAGGTAGATATGGACACCAATTGCGTTCGAGAGCGTCGTACTTTCTGGGCTATCAGGCACTTTCCTATCTTTCACCTACATGATAGAAATTTTTGGTGTGATAACACTTCTAAAAAATGCACCAATTCTGGAGATGGAATGGCCGGCTGAAGGGGTAGGAGGAGGCCGGATTTTTTTCTTTTAACAGCATGTGTGAATGTCCTGAAGGCTTATATACATGTTGTTAAATACATTTTTCTCAGCCTGATAGTCCAGAATTTATAGAAGTTTGTCACAAGTTGAGTCGGCGAATGTGTTTCAGTTCGAATTGGCGTTGTGCCCATAATTCTTTCCCACATTGTGGGCAAAGAATGGGTAATTTGTTGTAGGAAGAAGAGGAATAGTGTACTAATATTGGTACCAGAAGAACGCGCCTCCGTAGGATGAAGAGGAATGTGGCGCGCTACGCCCCAGTCGGATCATGGAGAATCACATTTAGGTAGATATGGACACCAATTGCGTTCGAGAGCGTCGTACTTTCTGGGCCATCAGGCACTTTCCTATCTTTCACCTACATGATAGGAATTTTTGGTGTGATAACACTTCTAAAAAATGCACCAATTCTGGAGATGGAATGGCCGGCTGAAGGGGTAGGAGGAGGCCGGATTTTTTTCTTTTAACAGCATGTGTGAATGTCCTGAAGGCTTATATACATGTTGTTAAATACATTTTTCTCAGCCTGATAGTCCAGAATATATAGAAGTTTGTCGCAAGTTGAGTCGGCGAATGTGTTTCAGTTCGAATTGGCGTTGTGCCCCTAATTCTTTCTCACATTGTGGGCAAAGAATGGGTAATTTGTTGTAGGAAGAAGAGGAATAGTGTACTAATATTGGTACCAGAAGAACGCGCCTCCGTAGGATGAAGAGGAATGTGGCGCGCTACGCCCCAGTCGGATCATGGAGAATCACATTTAGGTAGATATGGACACCAATTGCGTTCGAGAGCATCGTACTTTCTGGGCCATCAGGCACTTTCCTATCTTTCACCTACATGATAGAAATTTTTGGTGTGATAACACTTCTAAAAAATGCACCAATTCTGGAGATGGAATGGCCGGCTGAAGGGGTAGGAGGAGGCCGGATTTTTTTCTTTTAACAGCATGTGTGAATGTCCTGAAGGCTTATATACATGTTGTTAAATACATTTTTCTCAGCCTGATAGTCCAGAATTTATAGAAGTTTGTCACAAGTTGAGTCGGCGAATGTGTTTCAGTTCGAATTGGCGTTGTGCCCATAATTCTTTCCCACATTGTGGGCAAAGAATGGGTAATTTGTTGTAGGAAGAAGAGGAATAGTGTACTAATATTGGTACCAGAAGAACGCGCCTCCGTAGGATGAAGAGGAATGTGGCGCGCTACGCCCCAGTCGGATCATGGAGAATCACATTTAGGTAGATATGGACACCAATTGCGTTCGAGAGCGTCGTACTTTCTGGGCCATCAGGCACTTTCCTATCTTTCACCTACATGATAGGAATTTTTGGTGTGATAACACTTCTAAAAAATGCACCAATTCTGGAGATGGAATGGCCGGCTGAAGGGGTAGGAGGAGGCCGGATTTTTTTCTTTTAACAGCATGTGTGAATGTCCTGAAGGCTTATATACATGTTGTTAAATACATTTTTCTCAGCCTGATAGTCCAGAATATATAGAAGTTTGTCGCAAGTTGAGTCGGCGAATGTGTTTCAGTTCGAATTGGCGTTGTGCCCCTAATTCTTTCTCACATTGTGGGCAAAGAATGGGTAATTTGTTGTAGGAAGAAGAGGAATAGTGTACTAATATTGGTACCAGAAGAACGCGCCTCCGTAGGATGAAGAGGAATGTGGCGCGCTACGCCCCAGTCGGATCATGGAGAATCACATTTAGGTAGATATGGACACCAATTGCGTTCGAGAGCGTCGTACTTTCTGGGCTATCAGGCACTTTCCTATCTTTCACCTACATGATAGAAATTTTTGGTGTGATAACACTTCTAAAAAATGCACCAATTCTGGAGATGGAATGGCCGGCTGAAGGGGTAGGAGGAGGCCGGATTTTTTTCTTTTAACAGCATGTGTGAATGTCCTGAAGGCTTATATACATGTTGTTAAATACATTTTTCTCAGCCTGATAGTCCAGAATTTATAGAAGTTTGTCACAAGTTGAGTCGGCGAATGTGTTTCAGTTCGAATTGGCGTTGTGCCCATAATTCTTTCCCACATTGTGGGCAAAGAATGGGTAATTTGTTGTAGGAAGAAGAGGAATAGTGTACTAATATTGGTACCAGAAGAACGCGCCTCCGTAGGATGAAGAGGAATGTGGCGCGCTACGCCCCAGTCGGATCATGGAGAATCACATTTAGGTAGATATGGACACCAATTGCGTTCGAGAGCGTCGTACTTTCTGGGCCATCAGGCACTTTCCTATCTTTCACCTACATGATAGGAATTTTTGGTGTGATAACACTTCTAAAAAATGCACCAATTCTGGAGATGGAATGGCCGGCTGAAGGGGTAGGAGGAGGCCGGATTTTTTTCTTTTAACAGCATGTGTGAATGTCCTGAAGGCTTATATACATGTTAAATAAATTTTTCTCAGCCTGATAGTCCAGAATATATAGAAGTTTGTCGCAAGTTGAGTCGGCGAATGTGTTTCAGTTCGAATTGGCGTTGTGCCCCTAATTCTTTCTCACATTGTGGGCAAAGAATGGGTAATTTGTTGTAGGAAGAAGAGGAATAGTGTACTAATATTGGTACCAGAAGAACGCGCCTCCGTAGGATGAAGAGGAATGTGGCGCGCTACGCCCCAGTCGGATCATGGAGAATCACATTTAGGTAGATATGGACACCAATTGCGTTCGAGAGCGTCGTACTTTCTGGGCTATCAGGCACTTTCCTATCTTTCACCTACATGATAGAAATTTTTGGTGTGATAACACTTCTAAAAAATGCACCAATTCTGGAGATGGAATGGCCGGCTGAAGGGGTAGGAGGAGGCCGGATTTTTTTCTTTTAACAGCATGTGTGAATGTCCTGAAGGCTTATATACATGTTGTTAAATACATTTTTCTCAGCCTGATAGTCCAGAATTTATAGAAGTTTGTCACAAGTTGAGTCGGCGAATGTGTTTCAGTTCGAATTGGCGTTGTGCCCCTAATTCTTTCCCACATTGTGGGCAAAGAATGGGTAATTTGTTGTAGGAAGAAGAGGAATAGTGTACTAATATTGGTACCAGAAGAACGCGCCTCCGTAGGATGAAGAGGAATGTGGCGCGCTACGCCCCAGTCGGATCATGGAGAATCACATTTAGGTAGATATGGACACCAATTGCGTTCGAGAGCGTCGTACTTTCTGGGCCATCAGGCACTTTCCTATCTTTCACCTACATGATAGGAATTTTTGGTGTGATAACACTTCTAAAAAATGCACCAATTCTGGAGATGGAATGGCCGGCTGAAGGGGTAGGAGGAGGCCGGATTTTTTTCTTTTAACAGCATGTGTGAATGTCCTGAAGGCTTATATACATGTTGTTAAATACATTTTTCTCAGCCTGATAGTCCAGAATTTATAGAAGTTTGTCACAAGTTGAGTCGGCGAATGTGTTTCAGTTCGAATTGGCGTTGTGCCCCTAATTCTTTCCCACATTGTGGGCAAAGAATGGGTAATTTGTTGTAGGAAGAAGAGGAATAGTGTACTAATATTGGTACCAGAAGAACGCGCCTCCGTAGGATGAAGAGGAATGTGGCACGCTACGCCCCAGTCGGATCATGGAGAATCACATTTAGGTAGATATGGACACCAATTGCGTTCGAGAGCGTCGTACTTTCTGGGCCATCAGGCACTTTCCTATCTTTCACCTACATGATAGGAATTTTTGGTGTGATAACACTTTTAAAAAATGCACCAATTCTGGAGATGGAATGGCCGGCTGAAGGGGTAGGAGGAGGCCGGATTTTTTTCTTTTAACAGCATGTGTGAATGTCCTGAAGGCTTATATACATGTTGTTAAATACATTTTTCTCAGCCTGATAGTCCAGAATTTATAGAAGTTTGTCACAAGTTGAGTCGGCGAATGTGTTTCAGTTCGAATTGGCGTTGTGCCCCTAATTCTTTCTCACATTGTGGGCAAAGAATGGGTAATTTGTTGTAGGAAGAAGAGGAATAGTGTACTAATATTGGTACCAGAAGAACGCGCCTCCGTAGGATGAAGAGGAATGTGGCACGCTACGCCCCAGTTGGATCATGGAGAATCACATTTAGGTAGATATGGACACCAATTGCGTTCGAGAGCGTCGTACTTTCTGGGCCATCAGGCACTTTCCTATCTTTCACCTACATGATAGAAATTTTTGGTGTGATAACACTTCTAAAAAATGCACCAATTCTGGAGATGGAATGGCCGGCTGAAGGGGTAGGAGGAGGCCGGATTTTTTTCTTTTAACAGCATGTGTGAATGTCCTGAAGGCTTATATACATGTTGTTAAATACATTTTTCTCAGCCTGATAGTCCAGAATTTATAGAAGTTTGTCACAAGTTGAGTCGGCGAATGTGTTTCAGTTCGAATTGGCGTTGTGCCCCTAATTCTTTCTCACATTGTGGGCAAAGAATGGGTAATTTGTTGTAGGAAGAAGAGGAATAGTGTACTAATATTGGTACCAGAAGAACGCGCCTCCGTAGGATGAAGAGGAATGTGGCACGCTACGCCCCAGTTGGATCATGGAGAATCACATTTAGGTAGATATGGACACCAATTGCGTTCGAGAGCGTCGTACTTTCTGGGCCATCAGGCACTTTCCTATCTTTCACCTACATGATAGAAATTTTTGGTGTGATAACACTTCTAAAAAATGCACCAATTCTGGAGATGGAATGGCCGGCTGAAGGGGTAGGAGGAGGCCGGATTTTTTTCTTTTAACAGCATGTGTGAATGTCCTGAAGGCTTATATACATGTTGTTAAATACATTTTTCTCAGCCTGATAGTCCAGAATTTATAGAAGTTTGTCACAAGTTGAGTCGGCGAATGTGTTTCAGTTCGAATTGGCGTTGTGCCCCTAATTCTTTCCCACATTGTGGGCAAAGAATGGGTAATTTGTTGTAGGAAGAAGAGGAATAGTGTACTAATATTGGTACCAGAAGAACGCGCCTCCGTAGGATGAAGAGGAATGTGGCGCGCTACGCCCCAGTCGGATCATGGAGAATCACATTTAGGTAGATATGGACACCAATTGCGTTCGAGAGCGTCGTACTTTCTGGGCCATCAGGCACTTTCCTATCTTTCACCTACATGATAGGAATTTTTGGTGTGATAACACTTCTAAAAAATGCACCAATTCTGGAGATGGAATGGCCGGCTGAAGGAGTAGGAGGAGGCCGGATTTTTTTCTTTTAACAGCATGTGTGAATGTCCTGAAGGCTTATATACATGTTGTTAAATACATTTTTCTCAGCCTGATAGTCCAGAATTTATAGAAGTTTGTCACAAGTTGAGTCGGCGAATGTGTTTCAGTTCGAATTGGCGTTGTGCCCCTAATTCTTTCCCACATTGTGGGCAAAGAATGGGTAATTTGTTGTAGGAAGAAGAGGAATAGTGTACTAATATTGGTACCAGAAGAACGCGCCTCCGTAGGATGAAGAGGAATGTGGCGCGCTACGCCCCAGTCGGATCATGGAGAATCACATTTAGGTAGATATGGACACCAATTGCGTTCGAGAGCGTCGTACTTTCTGGGCCATCAGGCACTTTCCTATCTTTCACCTACATGATAGGAATTTTTGGTGTGATAACACTTCTAAAAAATGCACCAATTCTGGAGATGGAATGGCCGGCTGAAGGGGTAGGAGGAGGCCGGATTTTTTTCTTTTAACAGCATGTGTGAATGTCCTGAAGGCTTATATACATGTTGTTAAATACATTTTTCTCAGCCTGATAGTCCAGAATTTATAGAAGTTTGTCACAAGTTGAGTCGGCGAATGTGTTTCAGTTCGAATTGGCGTTGTGCCCCTAATTCTTTCCCACATTGTGGGCAAAGAATGGGTAATTTGTTGTAGGAAGAAGAGGAATAGTGTACTAATATTGGTACCAGAAGAACGCGCCTCCGTAGGATGAAGAGGAATGTGGCGCGCTACGCCCCAGTCGGATCATGGAGAATCACATTTAGGTAGATATGGACACCAATTGCGTTCGAGAGCGTCGTACTTTCTGGGCTATCAGGCACTTTCCTATCTTTCACCTACATGATAGGAATTTTTGGTGTGATAACACTTTTAAAAAATGCACCAATTCTGGAGATGGAATGGCCGGCTGAAGGGGTAGGAGGAGGCCGGATTTTTTTCTTTTAACAGCATGTGTGAATGTCCTGAAGGCTTATATACATGTTGTTAAATACATTTTTCTCAGCCTGATAGTCCAGAATTTATAGAAGTTTGTCACAAGTTGAGTCGGCGAATGTGTTTCAGTTCGAATTGGCGTTGTGCCCCTAATTCTTTCTCACATTGTGGGCAAAGAATGGGTAATTTGTTGTAGGAAGAAGAGGAATAGTGTACTAATATTGGTACCAGAAGAACGCGCCTCCGTAGGATGAAGAGGAATGTGGCGCGCTACGCCCCAGTCGGATCATGGAGAATCACATTTAGGTAGATATGGACACCAATTGCGTTCGAGAGCGTCGTACTTTCTGGGCCATCAGGCACTTTCTTATCTTTCACCTACGTGATAGGAATTTTTGGTGTGATAACACTTCTAAAAAATGCACCAATTCTGGAGATGGAATGGCCGGCTGAAGGGGTAGGAGGAGGCCGGATTTTTTTCTTTTAACAGCATGTGTGATTGTCCTGAAGGCTTATATACATGTTGTTAAATACATTTTTCTCAGCCTGATAGTCCAGAATTTATAGAAGTTTGTCACAAGTTGAGTCGGCGAATGTGTTTCAGTTCGAATTGGCGTTGTGCCCCTAATTCTTTCCCACATTGTGGGCAAAGAATGGGTAATTTGTTGTAGGAAGAAGAGGAATAGTGTACTAATATTGGTACCAGAAGAACGCGCCTCCGTAGGATGAAGAGGAATGTGGCACGCTACGCCCCAGTTGGATCATGGAGAATCACATTTAGGTAGATATGGACACCAATTGCGTTCGAGAGCGTCGTACTTTCTGGGCCATCAGGCACTTTCCTATCTTTCACCTACATGATAGAAATTTTTGGTGTGATAACACTTCTAAAAAATGCACCAATTCTGGAGATGGAATGGCCGGCTGAAGGGGTAGGAGGAGGCCGGATTTTTTTCTTTTAACAGCATGTGTGAATGTCCTGAAGGCTTATATACATGTTGTTAAATACATTTTTCTCAGCCTGATAGTCCAGAATTTATAGAAGTTTGTCACAAGTTGAGTCGGCGAATGTGTTTCAGTTCGAATTGGCGTTGTGCCCCTAATTCTTTCCCACATTGTGGGCAAAGAATGGGTAATTTGTTGTAGGAAGAAGAGGAATAGTGTACTAATATTGGTACCAGAAGAACGCGCCTCCGTAGGATGAAGAGGAATGTGGCGCGCTACGCCCCAGTCGGATCATGGAGAATCACATTTAGGTAGATATGGACACCAATTGCGTTCGAGAGCGTCGTACTTTCTGGGCCATCAGGCACTTTCCTATCTTTCACCTACATGATAGGAATTTTTGGTGTGATAACACTTCTAAAAAATGCACCAATTCTGGAGATGGAATGGCCGGCTGAAGGAGTAGGAGGAGGCCGGATTTTTTTCTTTTAACAGCATGTGTGAATGTCCTGAAGGCTTATATACATGTTGTTAAATACATTTTTCTCAGCCTGATAGTCCAGAATTTATAGAAGTTTGTCACAAGTTGAGTCGGCGAATGTGTTTCAGTTCGAATTGGCGTTGTGCCCCTAATTCTTTCCCACATTGTGGGCAAAGAATGGGTAATTTGTTGTAGGAAGAAGAGGAATAGTGTACTAATATTGGTACCAGAAGAACGCGCCTCCGTAGGATGAAGAGGAATGTGGCGCGCTACGCCCCAGTCGAATCATGGAGAATCACATTTAGGTAGATATGGACACCAATTGCGTTCGAGAGCGTCGTACTTTCTGGGCCATCAGGCACTTTCCTATCTTTCACCTACATGATAGGAATTTTTGGTGTGATAACACTTCTAAAAAATGCACCAATTCTGGAGATGGAATGGCCGGCTGAAGGGGTAGGAGGAGGCCGGATTTTTTTCTTTTAACAGCATGTGTGAATGTCCTGAAGGCTTATATACATGTTGTTAAATACATTTTTCTCAGCCTGATAGTCCAGAATTTATAGAAGTTTGTCACAAGTTGAGTCGGCGAATGTGTTTCAGTTCGAATTGGCGTTGTGCCCCTAATTCTTTCCCACATTGTGGGCAAAGAATGGGTAATTTGTTGTAGGAAGAAGAGGAATAGTGTACTAATATTGGTACCAGAAGAACGCGCCTCCGTAGGATGAAGAGGAATGTGGCGCGCTACGCCCCAGTCGGATCATGGAGAATCACATTTAGGTAGATATGGACACCAATTGCGTTCGAGAGCGTCGTACTTTCTGGGCTATCAGGCACTTTCCTATCTTTCACCTACATGATAGGAATTTTTGGTGTGATAACACTTCTAAAAAATGCACCAATTCTGGAGATGGAATGGCCGGCTGAAGGGGTAGGAGGAGGCCGGATTTTTTTCTTTTAACAGCATGTGTGAATGTCCTGAAGGCTTATATACATGTTGTTAAATACATTTTTCTCAGCCTGACAGTCCAGAATATATAGAAGTTTGTCGCAAGTTGAGTCGGCGAATGTGTTTCAGTTCGAATTGGCGTTGTGCCCCTAATTCTTTCTCACATTGTGGGCAAAGAATGGGTAATTTGTTGTAGGAAGAAGAGGAATAGTGTACTAATATTGGTACCAGAAGAACGCGCCTCCGTAGGATGAAGAGGAATGTGGCGCGCTACGCCCCAGTCGGATCATGGAGAATCACATTTAGGTAGATATGGACACCAATTGCGTTCGAGAGCGTCGTACTTTCTGGGCCATCAGGCACTTTCCTATCTTTCACCTACATGATAGAAATTTTTGGTGTGATAACACTTCTAAAAAATGCACCAATTCTGGAGATGAAATGGCCGGCTGAAGGGGTAGGAGGAGGCCGGATTTTTTTCTTTTAACAGCATGTGTGAATGTCCTGAAGGCTTATATACATGTTGTTAAATACATTTTTCTCAGCCTGATAGTCCAGAATTTATAGAAGTTTGTCACAAGTTGAGTCGGCGAATGTGTTTCAGTTCGAATTGGCGTTGTGCCCCTAATTCTTTCCCACATTGTGGGCAAAGAATGGGTAATTTGTTGTAGGAAAAAGAGGAATAGTGTACTAATATTGGTACCAGAAGAACGCGCCTCCGTAGGATGAAGAGGAATGTGGCGCGCTACGCCTCAGTCGGATCATGGAGAATCACATTTAGGTAGATATGGACACCAATTGCGTTCGAGAGCGTCGTACTTTCTGGGCCATCAGGCACTTTCCTATCTTTCACCTACATGATAGGAATTTTTGGTGTGATAACACTTCTAAAAAATGCACCAATTCTGGAGATGGAATGGCCGGCTGAAGGGGTAGGAGGAGGCCGGATTTTTTTCTTTTAACAGCATGTGTGAATGTCCTGAAGGCTTATATACATGTTGTTAAATACATTTTTCTCAGCCTGATAGTCCAGAATATATAGAAGTTTGTCGCAAGTTGAGTCTGCGAATGTGTTTCAGTTTGAATTGGCGTTGTGCCCCTAATTCTTTCTCACATTGTGGGCAAAGAATGGGTAATTTGTTGTAGGAAGAAGAGGAATAGTGTACTAATATTGGTACCAGAAGAACGCGCCTCCGTAGGATGAAGAGGAATGTGGCGCGCTACGCCCCAGTCGGATCATGGAGAATCACATTTAGGTAGATATGGACACCAATTGCGTTCGAGAGCGTCGTACTTTCTGGGCCATCAGGCACTTTCCTATCTTTCACCTACATGATAGAAATTTTTGGTGTGATAACACTTCTAAAAAATGCACCAATTCTGGAGATGGAATGGCCGGCTGAAGGGGTAGGAGGAGGCCGGATTTTTTTCTTTTAACAGCATGTGTGAATGTCCTGAAGGCTTATATACACGTTGTTAAATACATTTTTCTCAGCCTGATAGTCCAGAATTTATAGAAGTTTGTCACAAGTTGAGTCGGCGAATGTGTTTCAGTTCGAATTGGCGTTGTGCCCCTAATTCTTTCCCACATTGTGGGCAAAGAATGGGTAATTTGTTGTAGGAAGAAGAGGAATAGTGTACTAATATTGGTACCAGAAGAACGCGCCTCCGTAGGATGAAGAGGAATGTGGCGCGCTACGCCCCAGTCGGATCATGGAGAATCACATTTAGGTAGATATGGACACCAATTGCGTTCGAGAGCGTCGTACTTTCTGGGCCATCAGGCACTTTCCTATCTTTCACCTACATGATAGGAATTTTTGGTGTGATAACACTTCTAAAAAATGCACCAATTCTGGAGATGGAATGGCCGGCTGAAGGGGTAGGAGGAGGCCGGATTTTTTTCTTTTAACAGCATGTGTGAATGTCCTGAAGGCTTATATACATGTTAAATAAATTTTTCTCAGCCTGATAGTCCAGAATATATAGAAGTTTGTCGCAAGTTGAGTCGGCGAATGTGTTTCAGTTCGAATTGGCGTTGTGCCCCTAATTCTTTCTCACATTGTGGGCAAAGAATGGGTAATTTGTTGTAGGAAGAAGAGGAATAGTGTACTAATATTGGTACCAGAAGAACGCGCCTCCGTAGGATGAAGAGGAATGTGGCGCGCTACGCCCCAGTCGGATCATGGAGAATCACATTTAGGTAGATATGGACACCAATTGCGTTCGAGAGCGTCGTACTTTCTGGGCCATCAGGCACTTTCTTATCTTTCACCTACATGATAGGAATTTTTGGTGTGATAACACTTCTAAAAAATGCACCAATTCTGGAGATGGAATGGCCGGCTGAAGGGGTAGGAGGAGGCCGGATTTTTTTCTTTTAACAGCATGTGTGAATGTCCTGAAGGCTTATATACATGTTGTTAAATACATTTTTCTCAGCCTGATAGTCCAGAATTTATAGAAGTTTGTCACAAGTTGAGTCGGCGAATGTGTTTCAGTTCGAATTGGCGTTGTGCCCCTAATTCTTTCCCACATTGTGGGCAAAGAATGGGTAATTTGTTGTAGGAAGAAGAGGAATAGTGTACTAATATTGGTACCAGAAGAACGCGCCTCCGTAGGATGAAGAGGAATGTGGCACGCTACGCCCCAGTTGGATCATGGAGAATCACATTTAGGTAGATATGGACACCAATTGCGTTCGAGAGCGTCGTACTTTCTGGGCCATCAGGCACTTTCCTATCTTTCACCTACATGATAGAAATTTTTGGTGTGATAACACTTCTAAAAAATGCACCAATTCTGGAGATGGAATGGCCGGCTGAAGGGGTAGGAGGAGGCCGGATTTTTTTCTTTTAACAGCATGTGTGAATGTCCTGAAGGCTTATATACATGTTGTTAAATACATTTTTCTCAGCCTGATAGTCCAGAATTTATAGAAGTTTGTCACAAGTTGAGTCGGCGAATGTGTTTCAGTTCGAATTGGCGTTGTGCCCCTAATTCTTTCTCACATTGTGGGCAAAGAATGGGTAATTTGTTGTAGGAAGAAGAGGAATAGTGTACTAATATTGGTACCAGAAGAACGCGCCTCCGTAGGATGAAGAGGAATGTGGCGCGCTACGCCCCAGTCGGATCATGGAGAATCACATTTAGGTAGATATGGACACCAATTGCGTTCGAGAGCGTCGTACTTTCTGGGCCATCAGGCACTTTCTTATCTTTCACCTACGTGATAGGAATTTTTGGTGTGATAACACTTCTAAAAAATGCACCAATTCTGGAGATGGAATGGCCGGCTGAAGGGGTAGGAGGAGGCCGGATTTTTTTCTTTTAACAGCATGTGTGATTGTCCTGAAGGCTTATATACATGTTGTTAAATACATTTTTCTCAGCCTGATAGTCCAGAATTTATAGAAGTTTGTCACAAGTTGAGTCGGCGAATGTGTTTCAGTTCGAATTGGCGTTGTGCCCCTAATTCTTTCCCACATTGTGGGCAAAGAATGGGTAATTTGTTGTAGGAAGAAGAGGAATAGTGTACTAATATTGGTACCAGAAGAACGCGCCTCCGTAGGATGAAGAGGAATGTGGCACGCTACGCCCCAGTTGGATCATGGAGAATCACATTTAGGTAGATATGGACACCAATTGCGTTCGAGAGCGTCGTACTTTCTGGGCCATCAGGCACTTTCCTATCTTTCACCTACATGATAGAAATTTTTGGTGTGATAACACTTCTAAAAAATGCACCAATTCTGGAGATGGAATGGCCGGCTGAAGGGGTAGGAGGAGGCCGGATTTTTTTCTTTTAACAGCATGTGTGAATGTCCTGAAGGCTTATATACATGTTGTTAAATACATTTTTCTCAGCCTGATAGTCCAGAATTTATAGAAGTTTGTCACAAGTTGAGTCGGCGAATGTGTTTCAGTTCGAATTGGCGTTGTGCCCCTAATTCTTTCCCACATTGTGGGCAAAGAATGGGTAATTTGTTGTAGGAAGAAGAGGAATAGTGTACTAATATTGGTACCAGAAGAACGCGCCTCCGTAGGATGAAGAGGAATGTGGCGCGCTACGCCCCAGTCGGATCATGGAGAATCACATTTAGGTAGATATGGACACCAATTGCGTTCGAGAGCGTCGTACTTTCTGGGCCATCAGGCACTTTCCTATCTTTCACCTACATGATAGGAATTTTTGGTGTGATAACACTTCTAAAAAATGCACCAATTCTGGAGATGGAATGGCCGGCTGAAGGAGTAGGAGGAGGCCGGATTTTTTTCTTTTAACAGCATGTGTGAATGTCCTGAAGGCTTATATACATGTTGTTAAATACATTTTTCTCAGCCTGATAGTCCAGAATTTATAGAAGTTTGTCACAAGTTGAGTCGGCGAATGTGTTTCAGTTCGAATTGGCGTTGTGCCCCTAATTCTTTCCCACATTGTGGGCAAAGAATGGGTAATTTGTTGTAGGAAGAAGAGGAATAGTGTACTAATATTGGTACCAGAAGAACGCGCCTCCGTAGGATGAAGAGGAATGTGGCGCGCTACGCCCCAGTCGAATCATGGAGAATCACATTTAGGTAGATATGGACACCAATTGCGTTCGAGAGCGTCGTACTTTCTGGGCCATCAGGCACTTTCCTATCTTTCACCTACATGATAGGAATTTTTGGTGTGATAACACTTCTAAAAAATGCACCAATTCTGGAGATGGAATGGCCGGCTGAAGGAGTAGGAGGAGGCCGGATTTTTTTCTTTTAACAGCATGTGTGAATGTCCTGAAGGCTTATATACATGTTGTTAAATACATTTTTCTCAGCCTGATAGTCCAGAATTTATAGAAGTTTGTCACAAGTTGAGTCGGCGAATGTGTTTCAGTTCGAATTGGCGTTGTGCCCCTAATTCTTTCCCACATTGTGGGCAAAGAATGGGTAATTTGTTGTAGGAAGAAGAGGAATAGTGTACTAATATTGGTACCAGAAGAACGCGCCTCCGTAGGATGAAGAGGAATGTGGCGCGCTACGCCCCAGTCGAATCATGGAGAATCACATTTAGGTAGATATGGACACCAATTGCGTTCGAGAGCGTCGTACTTTCTGGGCCATCAGGCACTTTCCTATCTTTCACCTACATGATAGGAATTTTTGGTGTGATAACACTTCTAAAAAATGCACCAATTCTGGAGATGGAATGGCCGGCTGAAGGGGTAGGAGGAGGCCGGATTTTTTTCTTTTAACAGCATGTGTGAATGTCCTGAAGGCTTATATACATGTTGTTAAATACATTTTTCTCAGCCTGATAGTCCAGAATTTATAGAAGTTTGTCACAAGTTGAGTCGGCGAATGTGTTTCAGTTCGAATTGGCGTTGTGCCCCTAATTCTTTCCCACATTGTGGGCAAAGAATGGGTAATTTGTTGTAGGAAGAAGAGGAATAGTGTACTAATATTGGTACCAGAAGAACGCGCCTCCGTAGGATGAAGAGGAATGTGGCGCGCTACGCCCCAGTCGGATCATGGAGAATCACATTTAGGTAGATATGGACACCAATTGCGTTCGAGAGCGTCGTACTTTCTGGGCTATCAGGCACTTTCCTATCTTTCACCTACATGATAGGAATTTTTGGTGTGATAACACTTCTAAAAAATGCACCAATTCTGGAGATGGAATGGCCGGCTGAAGGGGTAGGAGGAGGCCGGATTTTTTTCTTTTAACAGCATGTGTGAATGTCCTGAAGGCTTATATACATGTTGTTAAATACATTTTTCTCAGCCTGACAGTCCAGAATATATAGAAGTTTGTCGCAAGTTGAGTCGGCGAATGTGTTTCAGTTCGAATTGGCGTTGTGCCCCTAATTCTTTCTCACATTGTGGGCAAAGAATGGGTAATTTGTTGTAGGAAGAAGAGGAATAGTGTACTAATATTGGTACCAGAAGAACGCGCCTCCGTAGGATGAAGAGGAATGTGGCGCGCTACGCCCCAGTCGGATCATGGAGAATCACATTTAGGTAGATATGGACACCAATTGCGTTCGAGAGCGTCGTACTTTCTGGGCCATCAGGCACTTTCCTATCTTTCACCTACATGATAGAAATTTTTGGTGTGATAACACTTCTAAAAAATGCACCAATTCTGGAGATGAAATGGCCGGCTGAAGGGGTAGGAGGAGGCCGGATTTTTTTCTTTTAACAGCATGTGTGAATGTCCTGAAGGCTTATATACATGTTGTTAAATACATTTTTCTCAGCCTGATAGTCCAGAATTTATAGAAGTTTGTCACAAGTTGAGTCGGCGAATGTGTTTCAGTTCGAATTGGCGTTGTGCCCCTAATTCTTTCCCACATTGTGGGCAAAGAATGGGTAATTTGTTGTAGGAAAAAGAGGAATAGTGTACTAATATTGGTACCAGAAGAACGCGCCTCCGTAGGATGAAGAGGAATGTGGCGCGCTACGCCTCAGTCGGATCATGGAGAATCACATTTAGGTAGATATGGACACCAATTGCGTTCGAGAGCGTCGTACTTTCTGGGCCATCAGGCACTTTCCTATCTTTCACCTACATGATAGGAATTTTTGGTGTGATAACACTTCTAAAAAATGCACCAATTCTGGAGATGGAATGGCCGGCTGAAGGGGTAGGAGGAGGCCGGATTTTTTTCTTTTAACAGCATGTGTGAATGTCCTGAAGGCTTATATACATGTTGTTAAATACATTTTTCTCAGCCTGATAGTCCAGAATATATAGAAGTTTGTCGCAAGTTGAGTCTGCGAATGTGTTTCAGTTTGAATTGGCGTTGTGCCCCTAATTCTTTCTCACATTGTGGGCAAAGAATGGGTAATTTGTTGTAGGAAGAAGAGGAATAGTGTACTAATATTGGTACCAGAAGAACGCGCCTCCGTAGGATGAAGAGGAATGTGGCGCGCTACGCCCCAGTCGGATCATGGAGAATCACATTTAGGTAGATATGGACACCAATTGCGTTCGAGAGCGTCGTACTTTCTGGGCCATCAGGCACTTTCCTATCTTTCACCTACATGATAGAAATTTTTGGTGTGATAACACTTCTAAAAAATGCACCAATTCTGGAGATGGAATGGCCGGCTGAAGGGGTAGGAGGAGGCCGGATTTTTTTCTTTTAACAGCATGTGTGAATGTCCTGAAGGCTTATATACACGTTGTTAAATACATTTTTCTCAGCCTGATAGTCCAGAATTTATAGAAGTTTGTCACAAGTTGAGTCGGCGAATGTGTTTCAGTTCGAATTGGCGTTGTGCCCCTAATTCTTTCCCACATTGTGGGCAAAGAATGGGTAATTTGTTGTAGGAAGAAGAGGAATAGTGTACTAATATTGGTACCAGAAGAACGCGCCTCCGTAGGATGAAGAGGAATGTGGCGCGCTACGCCCCAGTCGGATCATGGAGAATCACATTTAGGTAGATATGGACACCAATTGCGTTCGAGAGCGTCGTACTTTCTGGGCCATCAGGCACTTTCCTATCTTTCACCTACATGATAGGAATTTTTGGTGTGATAACACTTCTAAAAAATGCACCAATTCTGGAGATGGAATGGCCGGCTGAAGGGGTAGGAGGAGGCCGGATTTTTTTCTTTTAACAGCATGTGTGAATGTCCTGAAGGCTTATATACATGTTAAATAAATTTTTCTCAGCCTGATAGTCCAGAATATATAGAAGTTTGTCGCAAGTTGAGTCGGCGAATGTGTTTCAGTTCGAATTGGCGTTGTGCCCCTAATTCTTTCTCACATTGTGGGCAAAGAATGGGTAATTTGTTGTAGGAAGAAGAGGAATAGTGTACTAATATTGGTACCAGAAGAACGCGCCTCCGTAGGATGAAGAGGAATGTGGCGCGCTACGCCCCAGTCGGATCATGGAGAATCACATTTAGGTAGATATGGACACCAATTGCGTTCGAGAGCGTCGTACTTTCTGGGCCATCAGGCACTTTCTTATCTTTCACCTACATGATAGGAATTTTTGGTGTGATAACACTTCTAAAAAATGCACCAATTCTGGAGATGGAATGGCCGGCTGAAGGGGTAGGAGGAGGCCGGATTTTTTTCTTTTAACAGCATGTGTGAATGTCCTGAAGGCTTATATACATGTTGTTAAATACATTTTTCTCAGCCTGATAGTCCAGAATTTATAGAAGTTTGTCACAAGTTGAGTCGGCGAATGTGTTTCAGTTCGAATTGGCGTTGTGCCCCTAATTCTTTCCCACATTGTGGGCAAAGAATGGGTAATTTGTTGTAGGAAGAAGAGGAATAGTGTACTAATATTGGTACCAGAAGAACGCGCCTCCGTAGGATGAAGAGGAATGTGGCACGCTACGCCCCAGTTGGATCATGGAGAATCACATTTAGGTAGATATGGACACCAATTGCGTTCGAGAGCGTCGTACTTTCTGGGCCATCAGGCACTTTCCTATCTTTCACCTACATGATAGAAATTTTTGGTGTGATAACACTTCTAAAAAATGCACCAATTCTGGAGATGGAATGGCCGGCTGAAGGGGTAGGAGGAGGCCGGATTTTTTTCTTTTAACAGCATGTGTGAATGTCCTGAAGGCTTATATACATGTTGTTAAATACATTTTTCTCAGCCTGATAGTCCAGAATTTATAGAAGTTTGTCACAAGTTGAGTCGGCGAATGTGTTTCAGTTCGAATTGGCGTTGTGCCCCTAATTCTTTCTCACATTGTGGGCAAAGAATGGGTAATTTGTTGTAGGAAGAAGAGGAATAGTGTACTAATATTGGTACCAGAAGAACGCGCCTCCGTAGGATGAAGAGGAATGTGGCGCGCTACGCCCCAGTCGGATCATGGAGAATCACATTTAGGTAGATATGGACACCAATTGCGTTCGAGAGCGTCGTACTTTCTGGGCCATCAGGCACTTTCTTATCTTTCACCTACGTGATAGGAATTTTTGGTGTGATAACACTTCTAAAAAATGCACCAATTCTGGAGATGGAATGGCCGGCTGAAGGGGTAGGAGGAGGCCGGATTTTTTTCTTTTAACAGCATGTGTGATTGTCCTGAAGGCTTATATACATGTTGTTAAATACATTTTTCTCAGCCTGATAGTCCAGAATTTATAGAAGTTTGTCACAAGTTGAGTCGGCGAATGTGTTTCAGTTCGAATTGGCGTTGTGCCCCTAATTCTTTCCCACATTGTGGGCAAAGAATGGGTAATTTGTTGTAGGAAGAAGAGGAATAGTGTACTAATATTGGTACCAGAAGAACGCGCCTCCGTAGGATGAAGAGGAA
Organism: Rhinoderma darwinii; assembly: GCF_050947455.1. Taxonomy (NCBI): domain Eukaryota; kingdom Metazoa; phylum Chordata; class Amphibia; order Anura; family Rhinodermatidae; genus Rhinoderma; species Rhinoderma darwinii. Next base: position 148,402,533 of record NC_134688.1, on the reverse strand, counting down.
TGTGGCACGCTACGCCCCAGTTGGATCATGGAGAATCACATTTAGGTAGATATGGACACCAATTGCGTTCGAGAGCGTCGTACTTTCTGGGCCATCAGGCACTTTCCTATCTTTCACCTACATGATAGAAATTTTTGGTGTGATAACACTTCTAAAAAATGCACCAATTCTGGAGATGGAATGGCCGGCTGAAGGGGTAGGAGGAGGCCGGATTTTTTTCTTTTAACAGCATGTGTGAATGTCCTGAAGGCTTATATACATGTTGTTAAATACATTTTTCTCAGCCTGATAGTCCAGAATTTATAGAAGTTTGTCACAAGTTGAGTCGGCGAATGTGTTTCAGTTCGAATTGGCGTTGTGCCCCTAATTCTTTCCCACATTGTGGGCAAAGAATGGGTAATTTGTTGTAGGAAGAAGAGGAATAGTGTACTAATATTGGTACCAGAAGAACGCGCCTCCGTAGGATGAAGAGGAATGTGGCGCGCTACGCCCCAGTCGGATCATGGAGAATCACATTTAGGTAGATATGGACACCAATTGCGTTCGAGAGCGTCGTACTTTCTGGGCCATCAGGCACTTTCCTATCTTTCACCTACATGATAGGAATTTTTGGTGTGATAACACTTCTAAAAAATGCACCAATTCTGGAGATGGAATGGCCGGCTGAAGGAGTAGGAGGAGGCCGGATTTTTTTCTTTTAACAGCATGTGTGAATGTCCTGAAGGCTTATATACATGTTGTTAAATACATTTTTCTCAGCCTGATAGTCCAGAATTTATAGAAGTTTGTCACAAGTTGAGTCGGCGAATGTGTTTCAGTTCGAATTGGCGTTGTGCCCCTAATTCTTTCCCACATTGTGGGCAAAGAATGGGTAATTTGTTGTAGGAAGAAGAGGAATAGTGTACTAATATTGGTACCAGAAGAACGCGCCTCCGTAGGATGAAGAGGAATGTGGCGCGCTACGCCCCAGTCGAATCATGGAGAATCACATTTAGGTAGATATGGACACCAATTGCGTTCGAGAGCGTCGTACTTTCTGGGCCATCAGGCACTTTCCTATCTTTCACCTACATGATAGGAATTTTTGGTGTGATAACACTTCTAAAAAATGCACCAATTCTGGAGATGGAATGGCCGGCTGAAGGGGTAGGAGGAGGCCGGATTTTTTTCTTTTAACAGCATGTGTGAATGTCCTGAAGGCTTATATACATGTTGTTAAATACATTTTTCTCAGCCTGATAGTCCAGAATTTATAGAAGTTTGTCACAAGTTGAGTCGGCGAATGTGTTTCAGTTCGAATTGGCGTTGTGCCCCTAATTCTTTCCCACATTGTGGGCAAAGAATGGGTAATTTGTTGTAGGAAGAAGAGGAATAGTGTACTAATATTGGTACCAGAAGAACGCGCCTCCGTAGGATGAAGAGGAATGTGGCGCGCTACGCCCCAGTCGGATCATGGAGAATCACATTTAGGTAGATATGGACACCAATTGCGTTCGAGAGCGTCGTACTTTCTGGGCTATCAGGCACTTTCCTATCTTTCACCTACATGATAGGAATTTTTGGTGTGATAACACTTCTAAAAAATGCACCAATTCTGGAGATGGAATGGCCGGCTGAAGGGGTAGGAGGAGGCCGGATTTTTTTCTTTTAACAGCATGTGTGAATGTCCTGAAGGCTTATATACATGTTGTTAAATACATTTTTCTCAGCCTGACAGTCCAGAATATATAGAAGTTTGTCGCAAGTTGAGTCGGCGAATGTGTTTCAGTTCGAATTGGCGTTGTGCCCCTAATTCTTTCTCACATTGTGGGCAAAGAATGGGTAATTTGTTGTAGGAAGAAGAGGAATAGTGTACTAATATTGGTACCAGAAGAACGCGCCTCCGTAGGATGAAGAGGAATGTGGCGCGCTACGCCCCAGTCGGATCATGGAGAATCACATTTAGGTAGATATGGACACCAATTGCGTTCGAGAGCGTCGTACTTTCTGGGCCATCAGGCACTTTCCTATCTTTCACCTACATGATAGAAATTTTTGGTGTGATAACACTTCTAAAAAATGCACCAATTCTGGAGATGAAATGGCCGGCTGAAGGGGTAGGAGGAGGCCGGATTTTTTTCTTTTAACAGCATGTGTGAATGTCCTGAAGGCTTATATACATGTTGTTAAATACATTTTTCTCAGCCTGATAGTCCAGAATTTATAGAAGTTTGTCACAAGTTGAGTCGGCGAATGTGTTTCAGTTCGAATTGGCGTTGTGCCCCTAATTCTTTCCCACATTGTGGGCAAAGAATGGGTAATTTGTTGTAGGAAAAAGAGGAATAGTGTACTAATATTGGTACCAGAAGAACGCGCCTCCGTAGGATGAAGAGGAATGTGGCGCGCTACGCCTCAGTCGGATCATGGAGAATCACATTTAGGTAGATATGGACACCAATTGCGTTCGAGAGCGTCGTACTTTCTGGGCCATCAGGCACTTTCCTATCTTTCACCTACATGATAGGAATTTTTGGTGTGATAACACTTCTAAAAAATGCACCAATTCTGGAGATGGAATGGCCGGCTGAAGGGGTAGGAGGAGGCCGGATTTTTTTCTTTTAACAGCATGTGTGAATGTCCTGAAGGCTTATATACATGTTGTTAAATACATTTTTCTCAGCCTGATAGTCCAGAATATATAGAAGTTTGTCGCAAGTTGAGTCTGCGAATGTGTTTCAGTTTGAATTGGCGTTGTGCCCCTAATTCTTTCTCACATTGTGGGCAAAGAATGGGTAATTTGTTGTAGGAAGAAGAGGAATAGTGTACTAATATTGGTACCAGAAGAACGCGCCTCCGTAGGATGAAGAGGAATGTGGCGCGCTACGCCCCAGTCGGATCATGGAGAATCACATTTAGGTAGATATGGACACCAATTGCGTTCGAGAGCGTCGTACTTTCTGGGCCATCAGGCACTTTCCTATCTTTCACCTACATGATAGAAATTTTTGGTGTGATAACACTTCTAAAAAATGCACCAATTCTGGAGATGGAATGGCCGGCTGAAGGGGTAGGAGGAGGCCGGATTTTTTTCTTTTAACAGCATGTGTGAATGTCCTGAAGGCTTATATACACGTTGTTAAATACATTTTTCTCAGCCTGATAGTCCAGAATTTATAGAAGTTTGTCACAAGTTGAGTCGGCGAATGTGTTTCAGTTCGAATTGGCGTTGTGCCCCTAATTCTTTCCCACATTGTGGGCAAAGAATGGGTAATTTGTTGTAGGAAGAAGAGGAATAGTGTACTAATATTGGTACCAGAAGAACGCGCCTCCGTAGGATGAAGAGGAATGTGGCGCGCTACGCCCCAGTCGGATCATGGAGAATCACATTTAGGTAGATATGGACACCAATTGCGTTCGAGAGCGTCGTACTTTCTGGGCCATCAGGCACTTTCCTATCTTTCACCTACATGATAGGAATTTTTGGTGTGATAACACTTCTAAAAAATGCACCAATTCTGGAGATGGAATGGCCGGCTGAAGGGGTAGGAGGAGGCCGGATTTTTTTCTTTTAACAGCATGTGTGAATGTCCTGAAGGCTTATATACATGTTAAATAAATTTTTCTCAGCCTGATAGTCCAGAATATATAGAAGTTTGTCGCAAGTTGAGTCGGCGAATGTGTTTCAGTTCGAATTGGCGTTGTGCCCCTAATTCTTTCTCACATTGTGGGCAAAGAATGGGTAATTTGTTGTAGGAAGAAGAGGAATAGTGTACTAATATTGGTACCAGAAGAACGCGCCTCCGTAGGATGAAGAGGAATGTGGCGCGCTACGCCCCAGTCGGATCATGGAGAATCACATTTAGGTAGATATGGACACCAATTGCGTTCGAGAGCGTCGTACTTTCTGGGCCATCAGGCACTTTCTTATCTTTCACCTACATGATAGGAATTTTTGGTGTGATAACACTTCTAAAAAATGCACCAATTCTGGAGATGGAATGGCCGGCTGAAGGGGTAGGAGGAGGCCGGATTTTTTTCTTTTAACAGCATGTGTGAATGTCCTGAAGGCTTATATACATGTTGTTAAATACATTTTTCTCAGCCTGATAGTCCAGAATTTATAGAAGTTTGTCACAAGTTGAGTCGGCGAATGTGTTTCAGTTCGAATTGGCGTTGTGCCCCTAATTCTTTCCCACATTGTGGGCAAAGAATGGGTAATTTGTTGTAGGAAGAAGAGGAATAGTGTACTAATATTGGTACCAGAAGAACGCGCCTCCGTAGGATGAAGAGGAATGTGGCACGCTACGCCCCAGTTGGATCATGGAGAATCACATTTAGGTAGATATGGACACCAATTGCGTTCGAGAGCGTCGTACTTTCTGGGCCATCAGGCACTTTCCTATCTTTCACCTACATGATAGAAATTTTTGGTGTGATAACACTTCTAAAAAATGCACCAATTCTGGAGATGGAATGGCCGGCTGAAGGGGTAGGAGGAGGCCGGATTTTTTTCTTTTAACAGCATGTGTGAATGTCCTGAAGGCTTATATACATGTTGTTAAATACATTTTTCTCAGCCTGATAGTCCAGAATTTATAGAAGTTTGTCACAAGTTGAGTCGGCGAATGTGTTTCAGCTCGAATTGGCGTTGTGCCCCTAATTCTTTCCCACATTGTGGGCAAAGAATGGGTAATTTGTTGTAGGAAGAAGAGGAATAGTGTACTAATATTGGTACCAGAAGAACGCGCCTCCGTAGGATGAAGAGGAATGTGGCGCGCTACGCCCCAGTCGGATCATGGAGAATCACATTTAGGTAGATATGGACACCAATTGCGTTCGAGAGCGTCGTACTTTCTGGGCCATCAGGCACTTTCCTATCTTTCACCTACATGATAGGAATTTTTGGTGTGATAACACTTCTAAAAAATGCACCAATTCTGGAGATGGAATGGCCGGCTGAAGGGGTAGGAGGAGGCCGGATTTTTTTCTTTTAACAGCATGTGTGAATGTCCTGAAGGCTTATATACATGTTGTTAAATACATTTTTCTCAGCCTGATAGTCCAGAATTTATAGAAGTTTGTCACAAGTTGAGTTGGCGAATGTGTTTCAGTTCGAATTGGCGTTGTGCCCCTAATTCTTTCCCACATTGTGGGCAAAGAATGGGTAATTTGTTGTAGGAAGAAGAGGAATAGTGTACTAATATTGGTACCAGAAGAACGCGCCTCCGTAGGATGAAGAGGAATGTGGCGCGCTACGCCCCAGTCGGATCATGGAGAATCACATTTAGGTAGATATGGACACCAATTGCGTTCGAGAGCGTCGTACTTTCTGGGCTATCAGGCACTTTCCTATCTTTCACCTACATGATAGGAATTTTTGGTGTGATAACACTTCTAAAAAATGCACCAATTCTGGAGATGGAATGGCCGGCTGAAGGGGTAGGAGGAGGCCGGATTTTTTTCTTTTAACAGCATGTGTGAATGTCCTGAAGGCTTATATACATGTTGTTAAATACATTTTTCTCAGCCTGATAGTCCAGAATTTATAGAAGTTTGTCACAAGTTGAGTCGGCGAATGTGTTTCAGTTCGAATTGGCGTTGTGCCCCTAATTCTTTCCCACATTGTGGGCAAAGAATGGGTAATTTGTTGTAGGAAGAAGAGGAATAGTGTACTAATATTGGTACCAGAAGAACGCGCCTCCGTAGGATGAAGAGGAATGTGGCGCGCTACGCCCCAGTCGGATCATGGAGAATCACATTTAGGTAGATATGGACACCAATTGCGTTCGAGAGCGTCGTACTTTCTGGGCCATCAGGCACTTTCCTATCTTTCACCTACATGATAGGAATTTTTGGTGTGATAACACTTCTAAAAAATGCACCAATTCTGGAGATGGAATGGCCGGCTGAAGGGGTAGGAGGAGGCCGGATTTTTTTCTTTTAACAGCATGTGTGAATGTCCTGAAGGCTTATATACATGTTGTTAAATACATTTTTCTCAGCCTGATAGTCCAGAATATATAGAAGTTTGTCGCAAGTTGAGTCTGCGAATGTGTTTCAGTTTGAATTGGCGTTGTGCCCCTAATTCTTTCTCACATTGTGGGCAAAGAATGGGTAATTTGTTGTAGGAAGAAGAGGAATAGTGTACTAATATTGGTACCAGAAGAACGCGCCTCCGTAGGATGAAGAGGAATGTGGCGCGCTACGCCCCAGTCGGATCATGGAGAATCACATTTAGGTAGATATGGACACCAATTGCGTTCGAGAGCATCGTACTTTCTGGGCCATCAGGCACTTTCCTATCTTTCACCTACATGATAGAAATTTTTGGTGTGATAACACTTCTAAAAAATGCACCAATTCTGGAGATGGAATGGCCGGCTGAAGGGGTAGGAGGAGGCCGGATTTTTTTCTTTTAACAGCATGTGTGAATGTCCTGAAGGCTTATATACATGTTGTTAAATACATTTTTCTCAGCCTGATAGTCCAGAATTTATAGAAGTTTGTCACAAGTTGAGTCGGCGAATGTGTTTCAGTTCGAATTGGCGTTGTGCCCCTAATTCTTTCCCACATTGTGGGCAAAGAATGGGTAATTTGTTGTAGGAAGAAGAGGAATAGTGTACTAATATTGGTACCAGAAGAACGCGCCTCCGTAGGATGAAGAGGAATGTGGCGCGCTACGCCCCAGTCGGATCATGGAGAATCACATTTAGGTAGATATGGACACCAATTGCGTTCGAGAGCGTCGTACTTTCTGGGCCATCAGGCACTTTCCTATCTTTCACCTACATGATAGGAATTCTTGGTGTGATAACACTTCTAAAAAATGCACCAATTCTGGAGATGGAATGGCCGGCTGAAGGGGTAGGAGGAGGCCGGATTTTTTTCTTTTAACAGCATGTGTGAATGTCCTGAAGGCTTATATACATGTTGTTAAATACATTTTTCTCAGCCTGATAGTCCAGAATTTATAGAAGTTTGTCACAAGTTGAGTCGGCGAATGTGTTTCAGTTCGAATTGGCGTTGTGCCCCTAATTCTTTCCCACATTGTGGGCAAAGAATGGGTAATTTGTTGTAGGAAGAAGAGGAATAGTGTACTAATATTGGTACCAGAAGAACGCGCCTCCGTAGGATGAAGAGGAATGTGGCACGCTACGCCCCAGTCGGATCATGGAGAATCACATTTAGGTAGATATGGACACCAATTGCGTTCGAGAGCGTCGTACTTTCTGGGCCATCAGGCACTTTCCTATCTTTCACCTACATGATAGGAATTTTTGGTGTGATAACACTTTTAAAAAATGCACCAATTCTGGAGATGGAATGGCCGGCTGAAGGGGTAGGAGGAGGCCGGATTTTTTTCTTTTAACAGCATGTGTGAATGTCCTGAAGGCTTATATACATGTTGTTAAATACATTTTTCTCAGCCTGATAGTCCAGAATTTATAGAAGTTTGTCACAAGTTGAGTTGGCGAATGTGTTTCAGTTCGAATTGGCGTTGTGCCCCTAATTCTTTCTCACATTGTGGGCAAAGAATGGGTAATTTGTTGTAGGAAGAAGAGGAATAGTGTACTAATATTGGTACCAGAAGAACGCGCCTCCGTAGGATGAAGAGGAATGTGGCGCGCTACGGCCCAGTCGGATCATGGAGAATCACATTTAGGTAGATATGGACACCAATTGCGTTCGAGAGCGTCGTACTTTCTGGGCCATCAGGCACTTTCTTATCTTTCACCTACGTGATAGGAATTTTTGGTGTGATAACACTTCTAAAAAATGCACCAATTCTGGAGATGGAATGGCCGGCTGAAGGGGTAGGAGGAGGCCGGATTTTTTTCTTTTAACAGCATGTGTGATTGTCCTGAAGGCTTATATACATGTTGTTAAATACATTTTTCTCAGCCTGATAGTCCAGAATTTATAGAAGTTTGTCACAAGTTGAGTCGGCGAATGTGTTTCAGTTCGAATTGGCGTTGTGCCCCTAATTCTTTCCCACATTGTGGGCAAAGAATGGGTAATTTGTTGTAGGAAGAAGAGGAATAGTGTACTAATATTGGTACCAGAAGAACGCGCCTCCATAGGATGAAGAGGAATGTGGCACGCTACGCCCCAGTTGGATCATGGAGAATCACATTTAGGTAGATATGGACACCAATTGCGTTCGAGAGCGTCGTACTTTCTGGGCCATCAGGCACTTTCCTATCTTTCACCTACATGATAGAAATTTTTGGTGTGATAACACTTCTAAAAAATGCACCAATTCTGGAGATGGAATGGCCGGCTGAAGGGGTAGGAGGAGGCCGGATTTTTTTCTTTTAACAGCATGTGTGAATGTCCTGAAGGCTTATATACATGTTGTTAAATACATTTTTCTCAGCCTGATAGTCCAGAATTTATAGAAGTTTGTCACAAGTTGAGTCGGCGAATGTGTTTCAGTTCGAATTGGCGTTGTGCCCCTAATTCTTTCCCACATTGTGGGCAAAGAATGGGTAATTTGTTGTAGGAAGAAGAGGAATAGTGTACTAATATTGGTACCAGAAGAACGCGCCTCCGTAGGATGAAGAGGAATGTGGCGCGCTACGCCCCAGTCGGATCATGGAGAATCACATTTAGGTAGATATGGACACCAATTGCGTTCGAGAGCGTCGTACTTTCTGGGCCATCAGGCACTTTCCTATCTTTCACCTACATGATAGGAATTTTTGGTGTGATAACACTTCTAAAAAATGCACCAATTCTGGAGATGGAATGGCCGGCTGAAGGAGTAGGAGGAGGCCGGATTTTTTTCTTTTAACAGCATGTGTGAATGTCCTGAAGGCTTATATACATGTTGTTAAATACATTTTTCTCAGCCTGATAGTCCAGAATTTATAGAAGTTTGTCACAAGTTGAGTCGGCGAATGTGTTTCAGTTCGAATTGGCGTTGTGCCCCTAATTCTTTCCCACATTGTGGGCAAAGAATGGGTAATTTGTTGTAGGAAGAAGAGGAATAGTGTACTAATATTGGTACCAGAAGAACGCGCCTCCGTAGGATGAAGAGGAATGTGGCGCGCTACGCCCCAGTCGAATCATGGAGAATCACATTTAGGTAGATATGGACACCAATTGCGTTCGAGAGCGTCGTACTTTCTGGGCCATCAGGCACTTTCCTATCTTTCACCTACATGATAGGAATTTTTGGTGTGATAACACTTCTAAAAAATGCACCAATTCTGGAGATGGAATGGCCGGCTGAAGGGGTAGGAGGAGGCCGGATTTTTTTCTTTTAACAGCATGTGTGAATGTCCTGAAGGCTTATATACATGTTGTTAAATACATTTTTCTCAGCCTGATAGTCCAGAATTTATAGAAGTTTGTCACAAGTTGAGTCGGCGAATGTGTTTCAGTTCGAATTGGCGTTGTGCCCCTAATTATTTCCCACATTGTGGGCAAAGAATGGGTAATTTGTTGTAGGAAGAAGAGGAATAGTGTACTAATATTGGTACCAGAAGAACGCGCCTCCGTAGGATGAAGAGGAATGTGGCGCGCTACGCCCCAGTCGGATCATGGAGAATCACATTTAGGTAGATATGGACACCAATTGCGTTCGAGAGCGTCGTACTTTCTGGGCTATCAGGCACTTTCCTATCTTTCACCTACATGATAGGAATTTTTGGTGTGATAACACTTCTAAAAAATGCACCAATTCTGGAGATGGAATGGCCGGCTGAAGGGGTAGGAGGAGGCCGGATTTTTTTCTTTTAACAGCATGTGTGAATGTCCTGAAGGCTTATATACATGTTGTTAAATACATTTTTCTCAGCCTGACAGTCCAGAATATATAGAAGTTTGTCGCAAGTTGAGTCGGCGAATGTGTTTCAGTTCGAATTGGCGTTGTGCCCCTAATTCTTTCTCACATTGTGGGCAAAGAATGGGTAATTTGTTGTAGGAAGAAGAGGAATAGTGTACTAATATTGGTACCAGAAGAACGCGCCTCCGTAGGATGAAGAGGAATGTGGCGCGCTACGCCCCAGTCGGATCATGGAGAATCACATTTAGGTAGATATGGACACCAATTGCGTTCGAGAGCGTCGTACTTTCTGGGCCATCAGGCACTTTCCTATCTTTCACCTACATGATAGAAATTTTTGGTGTGATAACACTTCTAAAAAATGCACCAATTCTGGAGATGAAATGGCCGGCTGAAGGGGTAGGAGGAGGCCGGATTTTTTTCTTTTAACAGCATGTGTGAATGTCCTGAAGGCTTATATACATGTTGTTAAATACATTTTTCTCAGCCTGATAGTCCAGAATTTATAGAAGTTTGTCACAAGTTGAGTCGGCGAATGTGTTTCAGTTCGAATTGGCGTTGTGCCCCTAATTCTTTCCCACATTGTGGGCAAAGAATGGGTAATTTGTTGTAGGAAAAAGAGGAATAGTGTACTAATATTGGTACCAGAAGAACGCGCCTCCGTAGGATGAAGAGGAATGTGGCGCGCTACGCCCCAGTCGGATCATGGAGAATCACATTTAGGTAGATATGGACACCAATTGCGTTCGAGAGCGTCGTACTTTCTGGGCCATCAGGCACTTTCCTATCTTTCACCTACATGATAGGAATTTTTGGTGTGATAACACTTCTAAAAAATGCACCAATTCTGGAGATGGAATGGCCGGCTGAAGGGGTAGGAGGAGGCCGGATTTTTTTCTTTTAACAGCATGTGTGAATGTCCTGAAGGCTTATATACATGTTGTTAAATACATTTTTCTCAGCCTGATAGTCCAGAATTTATAGAAGTTTGTCACAAGTTGAGTCGGCGAATGTGTTTCAGTTCGAATTGGCGTTGTGCCCCTAATTCTTTCCCACATTGTGGGCAAAGAATGGGTAATTTGTTGTAGGAAGAAGAGGAATAGTGTACTAATATTGGTACCAGAAGAACGCGCCTCCGTAGGATGAAGAGGAATGTGGCGCACTACGCCCCAGTCGGATCATGGAGAATCACATTTAGGTAGATATGGACACCAATTGCGTTCGAGAGCGTCGTACTTTCTGGGCCATCAGGCACTTTCCTATCTTTCACCTACATGATAGGAATTTTTGGTGTGATAACACTTCTAAAAAATGCACCAATTCTGGAGATGGAATGGCCGGCTGAAGGGGTAGGAGGAGGCCGGATTTTTTTTCTTTTAACAGCATGTGTGAATGTCCTGAAGGCTTATATACATGTTGTTAAATACATTTTTCTCAGCCTGATAGTCCAGAATATATAGAAGTTTGTCGCAAGTTGAGTCTGCGAATGTGTTTCAGTTTGAATTGGCGTTGTGCCCCTAATTCTTTCTCACATTGTGGGCAAAGAATGGGTAATTTGTTGTAGGAAGAAGAGGAATAGTGTACTAATATTGGTACCAGAAGAACGCGCCTCCGTAGGATGAAGAGGAATGTGGCGCGCTACGCCCCAGTCGGATCATGGAGAATCACATTTAGGTAGATATGGACACCAATTGCGTTCGAGAGCGTCGTACTTTCTGGGCCATCAGGCACTTTCCTATCTTTCACCTACATGATAGAAATTTTTGGTGTGATAACACTTCTAAAAAATGCACCAATTCTGGAGATGGAATGGCCGGCTGAAGGGGTAGGAGGAGGCCGGATTTTTTTCTTTTAACAGCATGTGTGAATGTCCTGAAGGCTTATATACACGTTGTTAAATACATTTTTCTCAGCCTGATAGTCCAGAATTTATAGAAGTTTGTCGCAAGTTGAGTCGGCGAATGTGTTTCAGTTCGAATTGGCGTTGTGCCCCTAATTCTTTCTCACATTGTGGGCAAAGAATGGGTAATTTGTTGTAGGAAGAAGAGGAATAGTGTACTAATATTGGTACCAGAAGAACGCGCCTCCGTAGGATGAAGAGGAATGTGGCGCGCTACGCCCCAGTCGGATCATGGAGAATCACATTTAGGTAGATATGGACACCAATTGCGTTCGAGAGCGTCGTACTTTCTGGGCCATCAGGCACTTTCTTATCTTTCACCTACATGATAGGAATTTTTGGTGTGATAACACTTCTAAAAAATGCACCAATTCTGGAGATGGAATGGCCGGCTGAAGGGGTAGGAGGAGGCCGGATTTTTTTCTTTGAACAGCATGTGTGAATGTCCTGAAGGCTTATATACATGTTGTTAAATACATTTTTCTCAGCCTGATAGTCCAGAATTTATAGAAGTTTGTCACAAGTTGAGTCGGCGAATGTGTTTCAGTTCGAATTGGCGTTGTGCCCCTAATTCTTTCCCACATTGTGGGCAAAGAATGGGTAATTTGTTGTAGGAAGAAGAGGAATAGTGTACTAATATTGGTACCAGAAGAACGCGCCTCCGTAGGATGAAGAGGAATGTGGCGCGCTACGCCCCAGTCGGATCATGGAGAATCACATTTAGGTAGATATGGACACCAATTGCGTTCGAGAGCGTCGTACTTTCTGGGCCATCAGGCACTTTCCTATCTTTCACCTACATGATAGGAATTTTTGGTGTGATAACACTTCTAAAAAATGCACCAATTCTGGAGATGGAATGGCCGGCTGAAGGGGTAGGAGGAGGCCGGATTTTTTTCTTTTAACAGCATGTGTGAATGTCCTGAAGGCTTATATACATGTTGTTAAATACATTTTTCTCAGCCTGATAGTCCAGAATATATAGAAGTTTGTCGCAAGTTGAGTCTGCGAATGTGTTTCAGTTTGAATTGGCGTTGTGCCCCTAATTCTTTCTCACATTGTGGGCAAAGAATGGGTAATTTGTTGTAGGAAGAAGAGGAATAGTGTACTAATATTGGTACCAGAAGAACGCGCCTCCATAGGATGAAGAGGAATGTGGCGCGCTACGCCCCAGTCGGATCATGGAGAATCACATTTAGGTAGATATGGACACCAATTGCGTTCGAGAGCATCGTACTTTCTGGGCCATCAGGCACTTTCCTATCTTTCACCTACATGATAGAAATTTTTGGTGTGATAACACTTCTAAAAAATGCACCAATTCTGGAGATGGAATGGCCGGCTGAAGGGGTAGGAGGAGGCCGGATTTTTTTCTTTTAACAGCATGTGTGAATGTCCTGAAGGCTTATATACATGTTGTTAAATACATTTTTCTCAGCCTGATAGTCCAGAATTTATAGAAGTTTGTCACAAGTTGAGTCGGCGAATGTGTTTCAGTTCGAATTGGCGTTGTGCCCCTAATTCTTTCCCACATTGTGGGCAAAGAATGGGTAATTTGTTGTAGGAAGAAGAGGAATAGTGTACTAATATTGGTACCAGAAGAACGCGCCTCCGTAGGATGAAGAGGAAAGTGGCGCGCTACGCCCCAGTCGGATCATGGAGAATCACATTTAGGTAGATATGGACACCAATTGCGTTCGAGAGCGTCGTACTTTCTGGGCCATCAGGCACTTTCCTATCTTTCACCTACATGATAGGAATTTTTGGTGTGATAACACTTCTAAAAAATGCACCAATTCTGGAGATGGAATGGCCGGCTGAAGGGGTAGGAGGAGGCCGGATTTTTTTCTTTTAACAGCATGTGTGAATGTCCTGAAGGCTTATATACATGTTAAATACATTTTTCTCAGCCTGATAGTCCAGAATATATAGAAGTTTGTCGCAAGTTGAGTCGGCGAATGTGTTTCAGTTCGAATTGGCGTTGTGCCCCTAATTCTTTCTCACATTGTGGGCAAAGAATGGGTAATTTGTTGTAGGAAGAAGAGGAATAGTGTACTAATATTGGTACCAGAAGAACGCGCCTCCGTAGGATGAAGAGGAATGTGGCACGCTACGCCCCAGTTGGATCATGGAGAATCACATTTAGGTAGATATGGACACCAATTGCGTTCGAGAGCGTCGTACTTTCTGGGCCATCAGGCACTTTCCTATCTTTCACCTACATGATAGAAATTTTTGGTGTGATAACACTTCTAAAAAATGCACCAATTCTGGAGATGGAATGGCCGGCTGAAGGGGTAGGAGGAGGCCGGATTTTTTTCTTTTAACAGCATGTGTGAATGTCCTGAAGGCTTATATACATGTTGTTAAATACATTTTTCTCAGCCTGATAGTCCAGAATTTATAGAAGTTTGTCACAAGTTGAGTCGGCGAATGTGTTTCAGTTCGAATTGGCGTTGTGCCCCTAATTCTTTCCCACATTGTGGGCAAAGAATGGGTAATTTGTTGTAGGAAGAAGAGGAATAGTGTACTAATATTGGTACCAGAAGAACGCGCCTCCGTAGGATGAAGAGGAATGTGGCACGCTACGCCCCAGTTGGATCATGGAGAATCACATTTAGGTAGATATGGACACCAATTGCGTTCGAGAGCGTCGTACTTTCTGGGCCATCAGGCACTTTCCTATCTTTCACCTACATGATAGGAATTTTTGGTGTGATAACACTTCTAAAAAATGCACCAATTCTGGAGATGGAATGGCCGGCCGAAGGGGTAGGAGGAGGCCGGATTTTTTTATTTTAACAGCATGTGTGAATGTCCTGAAGGCTTATATACATGTTGTTAAATACATTTTTCTCAGCCTGATAGTCCAGAATTTATAGACGTTTGTCACAAGTTGAGTCGGCGAATGTGTTTCAGTTCGAATTGGCGTTGTGTCCCTAATTCTTTCCCACATTGTGGGCAAAGAATGGGTAATTTGTTGTAGGAAGAAGAGGAATAGTGTACTAATATTGGTACCAGAAGAACGCGCCTCCGTAGGATGAAGAGGAATGTGGCGCGCTACGCCCCAGTCGGATCATGGAGAATCACATTTAGGTAGATATGGACACCAATTGCGTTCGAGAGCGTCGTACTTTCTGGGCCATCAGGCACTTTCCTATCTTTCACCTACATGATAGGAATTTTTGGTGTGATAACACTTCTAAAAAATGCATCAATTCTGGAGATGGAATGGCCGGCTGAAGGGGTAGGAGGAGGCCGGATTTTTTTCTTTTAACAGCATGTGTGAATGTCCTGAAGGCTTATATACATGTTGTTAAATACATTTTTCTCAGCCTGATAGTCCAGAATTTATAGAAGTTTGTCACAAGTTGAGTCGGCGAATGTGTTTCAGTTCGAATTGGCGTTGTGCCCCTAATTCTTTCCCACATTGTGGGCAAAGAATGGGTAATTTGTTGTAGGAAGAAGAGGAATAGTGTACTAATATTGGTACCAGAAGAACGCGCCTCCGTAGGATGAAGAGGAATGTGGCGCGCTACGCCCCAGTCGGATCATGGAGAATCACATTTAGGTAGATATGGACACCAATTGCGTTCGAGAGCGTCGTACTTTCTGGGCCATCAGGCACTTTCCTATCTTTCACCTACATGATAGGAATTTTTGGTGTGATAACACTTCTAAAAAATGCACCAATTCTGGAGATGGAATGGCCGGCTGAAGGGGTAGGAGGAGGCCGGATTTTTTTCTTTAAACAGCATGTGTGAATGTCCTGAAGGCTTATATACATGTTGTTAAATAAATTTTTCTCAGCCTGATAGTCCAGAATTTATAGAAGTTTGTCACAAGTTGAGTCGGCGAATGTGTTTCAGTTCGAATTGGCGTTGTGCCCCTAATTCTTTCCCACATTGTGGGCAAAGAATGGGTAATTTGTTGTAGGAAGAAGAGGAATAGTGTACTAATATTGGTACCAGAAGAACGCGCCTCCGTAGGATGAAGAGGAATGTGGCGCGCTACGCCCCAGTCGGATCATGGAGAATCACATTTAGGTAGATATGGACACCAATTGCGTTCGAGAGCGTCGTACTTTCTGGGCCATCAGGCACTTTCCTATCTTTCACCTACATGATAGGAATTTTTGGTGTGATAACACTTCTAAAAAATGCACCAATTCTGGAGATGGAATGGCCGGCTGAAGGGGTAGGAGGAGGCCGGATTTTTTTCTTTAAACAGCATGTGTGAATGTCCTGAAGGCTTATATACATGTTGTTAAATAAATTTTTCTCAGCCTGATAGTCCAGAATTTATAGAAGTTTGTCACAAGTTGAGTCGGCGAATGTGTTTCAGTTCGAATTGGCGTTGTGCCCCTAATTCTTTCCCACATTGTGGGCAAAGAATGGGTAATTTGTTGTAGGAAGAAGAGGAATAGTGTACTAATATTGGTACCAGAAGAACGCGCCTCCGTAGGATGAAGAGGAATGTGGCGCGCTACGCCCCAGTCGGATCATGGAGAATCACATTTAGGTAGATATGGACACCAATTGCGTTCGAGAGCGTCGTACTTTCTGGGCCATCAGGCACTTTCCTATCTTTCACCTACATGATAGGAATTTTTGGTGTGATAACACTTCTAAAAAATGCACCAATTCTGGAGATGGAATGGCCGGCTGAAGGGGTAGGAGGAGGCCGGATTTTTTTCTTTTAACAGCATGTGTGAATGTCCTGAAGGCTTATATACATGTTGTTAAATACATTTTTCTCAGCCTGATAGTCCAGAATATATAGAAGTTTGTCGCAAGGTGAGTCGGCGAATGTGTTTCAGTTCGAATTGGCGTTGTGCCCCTAATTCTTTCTCACATTGTGGGCAAAGAATGGGTAATTTGTTGTAGGAAGAAGAGGAATAGTGTACTAATATTGGTACCAGAAGAACGCGCCTCCGTAGGATGAAGAGGAATGTGGCGCGCTACGCCCCAGTCGGATCATGGAGAATCACATTTAGGTAGATATGGACACCAATTGCGTTCGAGAGCGTCGTACTTTCTGGGCCATCAGGCACTTTCCTATCTTTCACCTACATGATAGGAATTTTTGGTGTGATAACACTTCTAAAAAATGCACCAATTCTGGAGATGGAATGGCCGGCTGAAGGGGTAGGAGGAGGCCGGATTTTTTTCTTTTAACAGCATGTGTGAATGTCCTGAAGGCTTATATACATGTTGTTAAATACATTTTTCTCAGCCTGATAGTCCAGAATATATAGAAGTTTGTCGCAAGGTGAGTCGGCGAATGTGTTTCAGTTCGAATTGGCGTTGTGCCCCTAATTCTTTCTCACATTGTGGGCAAAGAATGGGTAATTTGTTGTAGGAAGAAGAGGAATAGTGTACTAATATTGGTACCAGAAGAACGCGCCTCCGTAGGATGAAGAGGAATGTGGCGCGCTACGCCCCAGTCGGATCATGGAGAATCACATTTAGGTAGATATGGACACCAATTGCGTTCGAGAGCGTCGTACTTTCTGGGCCATCAGGCACTTTCCTATCTTTCACCTACATGATAGGAATTTTTGGTGTGATAACACTTCTAAAAAATGCACCAATTCTGGAGATGGAATGGCCGGCTGAACGGGTAGGAGGAGGCCGGATTTTTTTCTTTTAACAGCATGTGTGAATGTCCTGAAGGCTTATATACATGTTGTTAAATACATTTTTCTCAGCCTGATAGTCCAGAATTTATAGAAGTTTGTCACAAGTTGAGTCGGCGAATGTGTTTCAGTTCGAATTGGCGTTGTGCCCCTAATTCTTTCCCACATTGTGGGCAAAGAATGGGTAATTTGTTGTAGGAAGAAGAGGAATAGTGTACTAATATTGGTACCAGAAGAACGCTCCTCCGTAGGATGAAGAGGAATGTGGCGCGCTACGCCCCAGTCGGATCATGGAGAATCACATTTAGGTAGATATGGACACCAATTGCGTTCGAGAGCGTCGTACTTTCTGGGCCATCAGGCACTTTCCTATCTTTCACCTACATGATAGGAATTTTTGGTGTGATAACACTTCTAAAAAATGCACCAATTCTGGAGATGGAATGGCCGGCTGAAGGGGTAGGAGGAGGCCGGATTTTTTTCTTTTAACAGCATGTGTGAATGTCCTGAAGGCATACATGTTGTTAAATAAATTTTTCTCAGCCTGATAGTCCAGAATTTATAGAAGTTTGTCACAAGTTGAGTCGGCGAATGTGTTTCAGTTCGAATTGGCGTTGTGCCCCTAATTCTTTCCCACATTGTGGGCAAAGAATGGGTAATTTGTTGTAGGAAGAAGAGGAATAGTGTACTAATATTGGTACCAGAAGAACGCGCCTCCGTAGGATGAAGAGGAATGTGGCGCGCTACGCCCCAGTCGGATCATGGAGAATCACATTTAGGTAGATATGGACACCAATTGCGTTCGAGAGCGTCGTACTTTCTGGGCCATCAGGCACTTTCCTATCTTTCACCTACATGATAGGAATTTTTGGTGTGATAACACTTCTAAAAAATGCACCAATTCTGGAGATGGAATGGCCGGCTGAAGGGGTAGGAGGAGGCCGGATTTTTTTCTTTTAACAGCATGTGTGAATGTCCTGAAGGCTTATATACATGTTGTTAAATACATTTTTCTCAGCCTGATAGTCCAGAATATATAGAAGTTTGTCGCAAGTTGAGTCGGCGAATGTGTTTCAGTTCGAATTGGCGTTGTGCCCCTAATTCTTTCTCACATTGTGGGCAAAGAATGGGTAATTTGTTGTAGGAAGAAGAGGAATAGTGTACTAATATTGGTACCAGAAGAACGCGCCCCCGTAGGATGAAGAGGAATGTGGCGCGCTACGCCCCAGTCGGATCATGGAGAATCACATTTAGGTAGATATGGACACCAGTTGCGTTCGAGAGCGTCGTACTTTCTGGGCCATCAGGCACTTTCCTATCTTTCACCTACATGATAGAAATTTTTGGTGTGATAACACTTCTAAAAAATGCACCAATTCTGGAGATGGAATGGCCGGCTGAAGGGGTAGGAGGAGGCCGGATTTTTTTCTTTTAACAGCATGTGTGAATGTCCTGAAGGCTTATATACATGTTGTTAAATAAATTTTTCTCAGCCTGATAGTCCAGAATTTATAGAAGTTTGTCACAAGTTGAGTCGGCGAATGTGTTTCAGTTCGAATTGGCGTTGTGCCCCTAATTCTTTCCCACATTGTGGGCAAAGAATGGGTAATTTGTTGTAGGAAGAAGAGGAATAGTGTACTAATATTGGTACCAGAAGAACGCGCCTCCGTAAGATGAAGAGGAATGTGGCGCGCTACGCCCCAGTCAGATCATGGAGAATCACATTTAGGTAGATATGGACACCAATTGCGTTCGAGAGCGTCGTACTTTCTGGGCCATCAGGCACTTTCCTATCTTTCACCTACATGATAGAAATTTTTGGTGTGGTAACACTTCTAAAAAATGCACCAATTCTGGAGATGGAATGGCCGGCTGAAGGGGTAGGAGGAGGCTGGATTTTTTTCTTTTAACAGCATGTGTGAATGTCCTGAAGGCTTATATACATGTTGTTAAATACATTTTTCTCAGCCTGATAGTCCAGAATATATAGAAGTTTGTCGCAAGTTGAGTCGGCGAATGTGTTTCAGTTCGAATTGGCGTTGTGCCCCTAATTCTTTCTCACATTGTGGGCAAAGAATGGGTAATTTGTTGTAGGAAGAAGAGGAATAGTGTACTAATATTGGTACCAGAAGAACGCGCCCCCGTAGGATGAAGAGGAATGTGGCGCGCTATGCCCCAGTCGGATCATGGAGAATCACATTTAGGTAGATATGGACACCAATTGCGTTCGAGAGCGTCGTACTTTCTGGGCCATCAGGCACTTTCCTATCTTTCACCTACATGATAGAAATTTTTGGTGTGATAACACTTCTAAAAAATGCACCAATTCTGGAGATGGAATGGCCGGCTGAAGGGGTAGGAGGAGGCCGGATTTTTTTCTTTTAACAGCATGTGTGAATGTCCTGAAGGCTTATATACATGTTGTTAAATACATTTTTCTCAGCCTGACAGTCCAGAATATATAGAAGTTTGTCGCAAGTTGAGTCGGCGAATGTGTTTCAGTTCGAATTGGCGTTGTGCCCCTAATTCTTTCTCACATTGTGGGCAAAGAATGTGTAATTTGTTGTAGGAAGAAGATGAATAGTGTACTAATATTGGTACCAGAAGAACGCGCCTCCGTAGGATGAAGAGGAATGTGGCGCGCTACGCCCCAGTCGGATCATGGAGAATCACATTTAGGTAGATATGGACACCAATTGCGTTCGAGAGCGTCGTACTTTCTGGGCCATCAGGCACTTTCCTATCTTTCACCTACATGATAGAAATTTTTGGTGTGGTAACACTTCTAAAAAATGCACCAATTCTGGAGATGAAATGGCCGGCTGAAGGGGTAGGAGGAGGCCGGATTTTTTTCTTTTAACAGCATGTGTGAATGTCCTGAAGGCTTATATACATGTTGTTAAATACATTTTTCTCAGCCTGATAGTCCAGAATTTATAGAAGTTTGTCACAAGTTGAGTCGGCGAATGTGTTTCAGTTCGAATTGGCGTTGTGCCCCTAATTCTTTCCCACATTGTGGGCAAAGAATGGGTAATTTGTTGTAGGAAAAAGAGGAATAGTGTACTAATATTGGTACCAGAAGAACGCGCCTCCGTAGGATGAAGAGGAATGTGGCGCGCTACGCCCCAGTCGGATCATGGAGAATCACATTTAGGTAGATATGGACACCAATTGCGTTCGAGAGCGTCGTACTTTCTGGGCCATCAGGCACTTTCCTATCTTTCACCTACATGATAGGAATTTTTGGTGTGATAACACTTCTAAAAAATGCACCAATTCTGGAGATGGAATGGCCGGCTGAAGGGGTAGGAGGAGGCCGGATTTTTTTCTTTTAACAGCATGTGTGAATGTCCTGAAGGCTTATATACATGTTGTTAAATATATTTTTCTCAGCCTGATAGTCCAGAATATATAGAAGTTTGTCGCAAGTTGAGTCGGCGAATGTGTTTCAGTTCGAATTGGCGTTGTGCCCCTAATTCTTTCCCACATTGTGGGCAAAGAATGGGTAATTTGTCGTAGGAAGAAGAGGAATAGTGTACTAATATTGGTACCAGAAGAACGCGCCTCCGTAGGATGAAGAGGAATGTGGCACGCTACGCCCCAGTTGGATCATGGAGAATCACATTTAGGTAGATATGGACACCAATTGCGTTCGAGAGCGTCGTACTTTCTGGGCCATCAGGCACTTTCCTATCTTTCACCTACATGATAGGAATTTTTGGTGTGATAACACTTCTAAAAAATGCACCAATTCTGGAGATGGAATGGCCGGCCGAAGGGGTAGGAGGAGGCCGGATTTTTTTATTTTAACAGCATGTGTGAATGTCCTGAAGGCTTATATACATGTTGTTAAATACATTTTTCTCAGCCTGATAGTCCAGAATTTATAGACGTTTGTCACAAGTTGAGTCGGCGAATGTGTTTCAGTTCGAATTGGCGTTGTGTCCCTAATTCTTTCCCACATTGTGGGCAAAGAATGGGTAATTTGTTGTAGGAAGAAGAGGAATAGTGTACTAATATTGGTACCAGAAGAACGCGCCTCCGTAGGATGAAGAGGAATGTGGCGCGCTACGCCCCAGTCGGATCATGGAGAATCACATTTAGGTAGATATGGACACCAATTGCGTTCGAGAGCGTCGTACTTTCTGGGCCATCAGGCACTTTCCTATCTTTCACCTACATGATAGGAATTTTTGGTGTGATAACACTTCTAAAAAATGCATCAATTCTGGAGATGGAATGGCCGGCTGAAGGGGTAGGAGGAGGCCGGATTTTTTTCTTTTAACAGCATGTGTGAATGTCCTGAAGGCTTATATACATGTTGTTAAATACATTTTTCTCAGCCTGATAGTCCAGAATTTATAGAAGTTTGTCACAAGTTGAGTCGGCGAATGTGTTTCAGTTCGAATTGGCGTTGTGCCCCTAATTCTTTCCCACATTGTGGGCAAAGAATGGGTAATTTGTTGTAGGAAGAAGAGGAATAGTGTACTAATATTGGTACCAGAAGAACGCGCCTCCGTAGGATGAAGAGGAATGTGGCGCGCTACGCCCCAGTCGGATCATGGAGAATCACATTTAGGTAGATATGGACACCAATTGCGTTCGAGAGCGTCGTACTTTCTGGGCCATCAGGCACTTTCCTATCTTTCACCTACATGATAGGAATTTTTGGTGTGATAACACTTCTAAAAAATGCACCAATTCTGGAGATGGAATGGCCGGCTGAAGGGGTAGGAGGAGGCCGGATTTTTTTCTTTAAACAGCATGTGTGAATGTCCTGAAGGCTTATATACATGTTGTTAAATAAATTTTTCTCAGCCTGATAGTCCAGAATTTATAGAAGTTTGTCACAAGTTGAGTCGGCGAATGTGTTTCAGTTCGAATTGGCGTTGTGCCCCTAATTCTTTCCCACATTGTGGGCAAAGAATGGGTAATTTGTTGTAGGAAGAAGAGGAATAGTGTACTAATATTGGTACCAGAAGAACGCGCCTCCGTAGGATGAAGAGGAATGTGGCGCGCTACGCCCCAGTCGGATCATGGAGAATCACATTTAGGTAGATATGGACACCAATTGCGTTCGAGAGCGTCGTACTTTCTGGGCCATCAGGCACTTTCCTATCTTTCACCTACATGATAGGAATTTTTGGTGTGATAACACTTCTAAAAAATGCACCAATTCTGGAGATGGAATGGCCGGCTGAAGGGGTAGGAGGAGGCCGGATTTTTTTCTTTAAACAGCATGTGTGAATGTCCTGAAGGCTTATATACATGTTGTTAAATAAATTTTTCTCAGCCTGATAGTCCAGAATTTATAGAAGTTTGTCACAAGTTGAGTCGGCGAATGTGTTTCAGTTCGAATTGGCGTTGTGCCCCTAATTCTTTCCCACATTGTGGGCAAAGAATGGGTAATTTGTTGTAGGAAGAAGAGGAATAGTGTACTAATATTGGTACCAGAAGAACGCGCCTCCGTAGGATGAAGAGGAATGTGGCGCGCTACGCCCCAGTCGGATCATGGAGAATCACATTTAGGTAGATATGGACACCAATTGCGTTCGAGAGCGTCGTACTTTCTGGGCCATCAGGCACTTTCCTATCTTTCACCTACATGATAGGAATTTTTGGTGTGATAACACTTCTAAAAAATGCACCAATTCTGGAGATGGAATGGCCGGCTGAAGGGGTAGGAGGAGGCCGGATTTTTTTCTTTTAACAGCATGTGTGAATGTCCTGAAGGCTTATATACATGTTGTTAAATACATTTTTCTCAGCCTGATAGTCCAGAATATATAGAAGTTTGTCGCAAGGTGAGTCGGCGAATGTGTTTCAGTTCGAATTGGCGTTGTGCCCCTAATTCTTTCTCACATTGTGGGCAAAGAATGGGTAATTTGTTGTAGGAAGAAGAGGAATAGTGTACTAATATTGGTACCAGAAGAACGCGCCTCCGTAGGATGAAGAGGAATGTGGCGCGCTACGCCCCAGTCGGATCATGGAGAATCACATTTAGGTAGATATGGACACCAATTGCGTTCGAGAGCGTCGTACTTTCTGGGCCATCAGGCACTTTCCTATCTTTCACCTACATGATAGGAATTTTTGGTGTGATAACACTTCTAAAAAATGCACCAATTCTGGAGATGGAATGGCCGGCTGAAGGGGTAGGAGGAGGCCGGATTTTTTTCTTTTAACAGCATGTGTGAATGTCCTGAAGGCTTATATACATGTTGTTAAATACATTTTTCTCAGCCTGATAGTCCAGAATATATAGAAGTTTGTCGCAAGGTGAGTCGGCGAATGTGTTTCAGTTCGAATTGGCGTTGTGCCCCTAATTCTTTCTCACATTGTGGGCAAAGAATGGGTAATTTGTTGTAGGAAGAAGAGGAATAGTGTACTAATATTGGTACCAGAAGAACGCGCCTCCGTAGGATGAAGAGGAATGTGGCGCGCTACGCCCCAGTCGGATCATGGAGAATCACATTTAGGTAGATATGGACACCAATTGCGTTCGAGAGCGTCGTACTTTCTGGGCCATCAGGCACTTTCCTATCTTTCACCTACATGATAGGAATTTTTGGTGTGATAACACTTCTAAAAAATGCACCAATTCTGGAGATGGAATGGCCGGCTGAACGGGTAGGAGGAGGCCGGATTTTTTTCTTTTAACAGCATGTGTGAATGTCCTGAAGGCTTATATACATGTTGTTAAATACATTTTTCTCAGCCTGATAGTCCAGAATTTATAGAAGTTTGTCACAAGTTGAGTCGGCGAATGTGTTTCAGTTCGAATTGGCGTTGTGCCCCTAATTCTTTCCCACATTGTGGGCAAAGAATGGGTAATTTGTTGTAGGAAGAAGAGGAATAGTGTACTAATATTGGTACCAGAAGAACGCTCCTCCGTAGGATGAAGAGGAATGTGGCGCGCTACGCCCCAGTCGGATCATGGAGAATCACATTTAGGTAGATATGGACACCAATTGCGTTCGAGAGCGTCGTACTTTCTGGGCCATCAGGCACTTTCCTATCTTTCACCTACATGATAGGAATTTTTGGTGTGATAACACTTCTAAAAAATGCACCAATTCTGGAGATGGAATGGCCGGCTGAAGGGGTAGGAGGAGGCCGGATTTTTTTCTTTTAACAGCATGTGTGAATGTCCTGAAGGCATACATGTTGTTAAATAAATTTTTCTCAGCCTGATAGTCCAGAATTTATAGAAGTTTGTCACAAGTTGAGTCGGCGAATGTGTTTCAGTTCGAATTGGCGTTGTGCCCCTAATTCTTTCCCACATTGTGGGCAAAGAATGGGTAATTTGTTGTAGGAAGAAGAGGAATAGTGTACTAATATTGGTACCAGAAGAACGCGCCTCCGTAGGATGAAGAGGAATGTGGCGCGCTACGCCCCAGTCGGATCATGGAGAATCACATTTAGGTAGATATGGACACCAATTGCGTTCGAGAGCGTCGTACTTTCTGGGCCATCAGGCACTTTCCTATCTTTCACCTACATGATAGGAATTTTTGGTGTGATAACACTTCTAAAAAATGCACCAATTCTGGAGATGGAATGGCCGGCTGAAGGGGTAGGAGGAGGCCGGATTTTTTTCTTTTAACAGCATGTGTGAATGTCCTGAAGGCTTATATACATGTTGTTAAATACATTTTTCTCAGCCTGATAGTCCAGAATATATAGAAGTTTGTCGCAAGTTGAGTCGGCGAATGTGTTTCAGTTCGAATTGGCGTTGTGCCCCTAATTCTTTCTCACATTGTGGGCAAAGAATGGGTAATTTGTTGTAGGAAGAAGAGGAATAGTGTACTAATATTGGTACCAGAAGAACGCGCCCCCGTAGGATGAAGAGGAATGTGGCGCGCTACGCCCCAGTCGGATCATGGAGAATCACATTTAGGTAGATATGGACACCAGTTGCGTTCGAGAGCGTCGTACTTTCTGGGCCATCAGGCACTTTCCTATCTTTCACCTACATGATAGAAATTTTTGGTGTGATAACACTTCTAAAAAATGCACCAATTCTGGAGATGGAATGGCCGGCTGAAGGGGTAGGAGGAGGCCGGATTTTTTTCTTTTAACAGCATGTGTGAATGTCCTGAAGGCTTATATACATGTTGTTAAATAAATTTTTCTCAGCCTGATAGTCCAGAATTTATAGAAGTTTGTCACAAGTTGAGTCGGCGAATGTGTTTCAGTTCGAATTGGCGTTGTGCCCCTAATTCTTTCCCACATTGTGGGCAAAGAATGGGTAATTTGTTGTAGGAAGAAGAGGAATAGTGTACTAATATTGGTACCAGAAGAACGCGCCTCCGTAAGATGAAGAGGAATGTGGCGCGCTACGCCCCAGTCAGATCATGGAGAATCACATTTAGGTAGATATGGACACCAATTGCGTTCGAGAGCGTCGTACTTTCTGGGCCATCAGGCACTTTCCTATCTTTCACCTACATGATAGAAATTTTTGGTGTGGTAACACTTCTAAAAAATGCACCAATTCTGGAGATGGAATGGCCGGCTGAAGGGGTAGGAGGAGGCTGGATTTTTTTCTTTTAACAGCATGTGTGAATGTCCTGAAGGCTTATATACATGTTGTTAAATACATTTTTCTCAGCCTGATAGTCCAGAATATATAGAAGTTTGTCGCAAGTTGAGTCGGCGAATGTGTTTCAGTTCGAATTGGCGTTGTGCCCCTAATTCTTTCTCACATTGTGGGCAAAGAATGGGTAATTTGTTGTAGGAAGAAGAGGAATAGTGTACTAATATTGGTACCAGAAGAACGCGCCCCCGTAGGATGAAGAGGAATGTGGCGCGCTATGCCCCAGTCGGATCATGGAGAATCACATTTAGGTAGATATGGACACCAATTGCGTTCGAGAGCGTCGTACTTTCTGGGCCATCAGGCACTTTCCTATCTTTCACCTACATGATAGAAATTTTTGGTGTGATAACACTTCTAAAAAATGCACCAATTCTGGAGATGGAATGGCCGGCTGAAGGGGTAGGAGGAGGCCGGATTTTTTTCTTTTAACAGCATGTGTGAATGTCCTGAAGGCTTATATACATGTTGTTAAATACATTTTTCTCAGCCTGACAGTCCAGAATATATAGAAGTTTGTCGCAAGTTGAGTCGGCGAATGTGTTTCAGTTCGAATTGGCGTTGTGCCCCTAATTCTTTCTCACATTGTGGGCAAAGAATGTGTAATTTGTTGTAGGAAGAAGATGAATAGTGTACTAATATTGGTACCAGAAGAACGCGCCTCCGTAGGATGAAGAGGAATGTGGCGCGCTACGCCCCAGTCGGATCATGGAGAATCACATTTAGGTAGATATGGACACCAATTGCGTTCGAGAGCGTCGTACTTTCTGGGCCATCAGGCACTTTCCTATCTTTCACCTACATGATAGAAATTTTTGGTGTGGTAACACTTCTAAAAAATGCACCAATTCTGGAGATGAAATGGCCGGCTGAAGGGGTAGGAGGAGGCCGGATTTTTTTCTTTTAACAGCATGTGTGAATGTCCTGAAGGCTTATATACATGTTGTTAAATACATTTTTCTCAGCCTGATAGTCCAGAATTTATAGAAGTTTGTCACAAGTTGAGTCGGCGAATGTGTTTCAGTTCGAATTGGCGTTGTGCCCCTAATTCTTTCCCACATTGTGGGCAAAGAATGGGTAATTTGTTGTAGGAAAAAGAGGAATAGTGTACTAATATTGGTACCAGAAGAACGCGCCTCCGTAGGATGAAGAGGAATGTGGCGCGCTACGCCCCAGTCGGATCATGGAGAATCACATTTAGGTAGATATGGACACCAATTGCGTTCGAGAGCGTCGTACTTTCTGGGCCATCAGGCACTTTCCTATCTTTCACCTACATGATAGGAATTTTTGGTGTGATAACACTTCTAAAAAATGCACCAATTCTGGAGATGGAATGGCCGGCTGAAGGGGTAGGAGGAGGCCGGATTTTTTTCTTTTAACAGCATGTGTGAATGTCCTGAAGGCTTATATACATGTTGTTAAATAT
Source organism: Rhinoderma darwinii (assembly GCF_050947455.1). NCBI lineage: Eukaryota > Metazoa > Chordata > Amphibia > Anura > Rhinodermatidae > Rhinoderma > Rhinoderma darwinii. Next base: position 148,375,198 of record NC_134688.1, on the reverse strand, counting down.
ATTTTTCTCAGCCTGATAGTCCAGAATATATAGAAGTTTGTCGCAAGTTGAGTCGGCGAATGTGTTTCAGTTCGAATTGGCGTTGTGCCCCTAATTCTTTCCCACATTGTGGGCAAAGAATGGGTAATTTGTCGTAGGAAGAAGAGGAATAGTGTACTAATATTGGTACCAGAAGAACGCGCCTCCGTAGGATGAAGAGGAATGTGGCACGCTACGCCCCAGTTGGATCATGGAGAATCACATTTAGGTAGATATGGACACCAATTGCGTTCGAGAGCGTCGTACTTTCTGGGCCATCAGGCACTTTCCTATCTTTCACCTACATGATAGAAATTTTTGGTGTGATAACACTTCTAAAAAATGCACCAATTCTGGAGATGGAATGGCCGGCTGAAGGGGTAGGAGGAGGCCGGATTTTTTTCTTTTAACAGCATGTGTGAATGTCCTGAAGGCTTATATACATGTTGTTAAATACATTTTTCTCAGCCTGATAGTCCAGAATTTATAGAAGTTTGTCACAAGTTGAGTCGGCGAATGTGTTTCAGTTCGAATTGGCGTTGTGCCCCTAATTCTTTCCCACATTGTGGGCAAAGAATGGGTAATTTGTTGTAGGAAGAAGAGGAATAGTGTACTAATATTGGTACCAGAAGAACGCGCCTCCGTAGGATGAAGAGGAATGTGGCGCGCTACGCCCCAGTCGGATCATGGAGAATCACATTTAGGTAGATATGGACACCAATTGCGTTCGAGAGCGTCGTACTTTCTGGGCCATCAGGCACTTTCCTATCTTTCACCTACATGATAGGAATTTTTGGTGTGATAACACTTCTAAAAAATGCACCAATTCTGGAGATGGAATGGCCGGCCGAAGGGGTAGGAGGAGGCCGGATTTTTTTCTTTTAACAGCATGTGTGAATGTCCTGAAGGCTTATATACATGTTGTTAAATACATTTTTCTCAGCCTGATAGTCCAGAATTTATAGAAGTTTGTCACAAGTTGAGTCGGCGAATGTGTTTCAGTTCGAATTGGCGTTGTGTCCCTAATTCTTTCCCACATTGTGGGCAAAGAATGGGTAATTTGTTGTAGGAAGAAGAGGAATAGTGTACTAATATTGGTACCAGAAGAACGCGCCTCCGTAGGATGAAGAGGAATGTGGC
>NC_134688.1:146462783-146465283 GCF_050947455.1 Rhinoderma darwinii | reverse complement strand
GAAACAAAGCGCACATAGTGCATGAGCCTGTATTAGGTGAGAACAAAAGGAAAAAAGTGGTCAATTGTGCTGACCTGATGTTGTTATGCTCGGAGCATAACATCCCAAGGTGCGTGTCCAAGTTAGACTTAGGTAGAGACAGTTGCAGCCCAAATTCCGGTTTGAAGATTGGTAAAAATCCACTATGTAGATCCAGGAGATAGGGAGATAAAAAATGGAATATCCGAGGGCGCAGCTGTACTGGAAATGGCTTTTATTTGTACAACAACAACAACAACAATGTGTTTCAAGGCCGTACCGGCCTCTTCGTCAGGTTAGGTACAAGTGTTAGGTCTATTCATGATGACTGTGCATTTATAGCTGGCCTAGGAATCAGTACCGGGTTAAGTTACAGGTCAAAGTTCAAAGGTCAATTGTGTAAGCAAGGTACGGCAGTGAGGTATAAAAATTATTCATTTAGAAACAAAACAGTTTTTCATTCATATTAAAGGTATAGACAAAGATACAAAACAAGGATCGTAGGTTCAAAAATATGAATAAGCACTTTTTACAGAATGATAATAATATAAAAATAATAATATTAAATAAAACAATGATTAAAAAACATTAATGACAATATGTATAAAAGTATGTATAAAAAGATCATAGATGCATTTCAAGTGGAATGTCTCCGCAGTGTGTTTATTCGTTAGTTGTAGTATGAAGTTTTTTATTATTGTTTTGTATTTTCAATTTAAAACATCGTTTATTCCAAACTGTCAGTGGTGTGTATCATCGTCATGGTGATATGACGCTCCTAGGTATGAGTCATATTAGCAAAGTGCGGTAATGAAGTGTGTAAGTTGTTCCCTATCAGAGAGCAGAACCGTTTTACATTAATATTCAAAATTTGTGCAAAAAGATAGAATAAGCATATCATATATAATCATGGAAAAAGTGATTTAGAAATATATGTAGAAATATATACAAAAGCCTATTAGAGATGGAGCATCTTTGAAATGTGTATTTATTCAATGGGGGTGTTTATTTTTTGTTTATATGTACTTCAAATGTTTGGTGCTTATATTTTAGAGTATCGTTCTTTCAGAGCTGTCAGTGGTGTGTATCGTTGTCATGGTGATGTGACGCTCCTTGGTATGAGTCATTCATGCAGAGAGTGCTGCTGCCGACTCAGAGAAGGGAGCCGTGCGGTTCGAGGAAGATTGATCGGAACAAGAATACACAGCAGCCACGGGTGAGAGAATTGCCTGTATTCTAGCGCACAAATGTTGGTATATACCTAGGAGCGTCATATCACCATGACGATGATACACACCACTGACAGTTTGGAATAAACGATGTTTTAAATTGAAAATACAAAACAATAATAAAAAACTTCATACTACAACTAACGAATAAACACACTGCGGAGACATTCCACTTGAAATGCATCTATGATCTTTTTATACATACTTTTATACATATTGTCATTAATGTTTTTTAATCATTGTTTTATTTAATATTATTATTTTTATATTATTATCATTCTGTAAAAAGTGCTTATTCATATTTTTGAACCTACGATCCTTGTTTTGTATCTTTGTCTATACCTTTAATATGAATGAAAAACTGTTTTGTTTCTAAATGAATAATTTTTATACCTCACTGCCGTACCTTGCTTACACAATTGACCTTTGAACTTTGACCTGTAACTTAACCCGGTACTGATTCCTAGGCCAGCTATAAATGCACAGTCATCATGAATAGACCTAACACTTGTACCTAACCTGACGAAGAGGCCGGTACGGCCTTGAAACACATTGTTGTTGTTGTTGTTGTACAAATAAAAGCCATTTCCAGTACAGCTGCGCCCTCGGATATTCCATTTTTTATCTCCCTATCTCCTGGATCCAGGGTTGCAGGGCACTCATCAGTAAACAACACGGTTTGAAAATTAGTCTTCATGTATTTCTGAGCCCACTGCAACCATTTCTGCTTGTGAGCATTGTTTAGGGTTGGCCGAATAATAGCTTTATGCACACTTGCAAACCTCTGGAGGATCCTACACCTTGAGGTTCGTGGGACTCCAGAGGTACCAGCGGCTTCAAATACCTGTTTGCTGATTTGCAATGGCATTTTAGCAGCTGCTCTCCTAATCCTATTAATTTGTCTGGCAGAAACCTTCCTCATTATGCCTTTATCTGAACAAACCCGTCTGTGCTCTGAATCAGCACAAATCTTTTCACAGTACGATGATCACGCTTAAGTTTTCTTGAAATATCCAATGTTTTCATACCTTGTCCAAGGTATTGCACTATTTCACGCTTTTCGGCAGCAGAGAGATCCTTTTTCTTTACCATATTCCTGGAAACCTGTGGCCTGCTTAATAATGTGGAACATCCTTCTTAAAGGGAATTTTTTTTTTTAGTTAAACAATTAGTGTGTAGGTGATTAAACATTGTTCTAATTTTTTTTATTTTTTTCACGAGTCAGGAAATATTATAAATTAGATTCTAATTTA